>NC_056745.1:61011025-61013525 GCF_019279795.1 Protopterus annectens
AAGCTATCTGGCAGTTTAAGTTGTAAGTTCTTTCCTTTCCTCTATAAGTTGAAAGTTCTTTCAGTTCCTCTGTAAGAAGTGGCCTTGCTATGATTACATTACAATACAAGAAGTGCTTTAAAGCTTCAGCCATGATCACAAATGTAGCATAAAAACTCTTTTCTGAATGCTGGTATTGCATTCCCACAACACTGGCACCTGCTGATTGTGCTACCAAACACCTTGCAAATGGGGTAGCCACATCATTCATCCCACCCTAGTTATATCTCCAAGTATGTTTACGCCTTTTTTAGATATTTGCTGATTCTGGTCTTATTTTTAGGCTGTTCACATTAAAAGGCAGCAGGTTCATGCAGGTGATAACATGCCAACTTTTAAAACTGCTTTTCTTGTAAAAGCTTCACATCGATATAAAAATGAAGCATGACAAGTCATATTTAGGAGGCATTCCACAGTTTTCTTTAGTCTATTTATTTATTTTCTCTGGATATGCCCTTCTTATCCATGATAAGAAATGATTGAATCCCTCTCTATGCACATCCATTGACTACCTTTACATCATTTACTAGATCCAATTCAGAATCAGGCTATATATGAGACTATTGACCAGAATGTCAAATAAAAATGGTAAAACAACTGATCTGCAAGATATGCCATTGGACTGCAGTCATTCCTCAGGCTGGGCTAAATTTAATATAATGTACTGTAAGCTAAAGCTTAACTTACTCTTCTGATATAATGGCTACCTAAGGAATGCTTGCCTTTTATGCAGTTATTCACAAGTGAATGAAAGCTAAGGTCCTGCTGAAGTCCAAGGAGGCTCCATAAAGGTGCCATACATGAGTATAGTCCTGGTGGTTACTCAGACAGTGAATCATTTATGTTTCTTTGGCATTACTCAAATAGCTCCTTAATTTGTATCTGTAACAGCGTCACCCTTCATCTTGCAATTATTATATTTTATACCAGTGATAATTTTTTGCCTCTTTTACCTATACCTTACACTACTGTTATCATTATACAGTCCACTAACTTTTCTTTCTCCCTTTTGCTTCTTCCGTATCCACACCCCACACTTCACTAATAAATACATTTCTATCTTCTCCTTCCCCTCTTCTGTAATTCCCCTCCCCTCCTCTCCCAACCTTATACAATATGTATACTAAGTACATTATAACAAGCAACAATTATTTAACTATTAAGAGAATCATACTGATCTGAGTCATATAATTACAAAGACCACGTGTCTCACATATACAGTCTTCTTAGTAATATCTAATATCTGTAATTAATGTGAGAGTATGTTTCATTTAATATGTGCAAACATGATGTGCTATCCATTACTGTATATTCTTTCTTGTATGTGAAAACATTAATTGCTGCTCTGTAATAAGCTAATGTAATATGCTGTCTCTGTAGCTATTATCTCCAGGCCTCTGCTGAAAATGGGCACCTACCCAGTGGGACGTTCCCGGTAAACAATTGTCAAATAAATAAATAATTACTCACCTGTTCAAAATTTATGATGATATATGTTCAGCAAAATTTGACTTTCTGTAAATGTACAATTCCATTTTCAGTAGGGTTTCTTAATTTGATCAGCTCTGAAATTGTGGTGAATATATTATAAATTCTGTCCACTTCTTTTCCTCAATTTATTATGAAGTGTTACTTCATCTATACTCTCCTAACATATGAAACTGCTTACATATAAATTCTTGAACAAAACTATTAAGGATAATGTCTTTGAGTGAGCAGTTGGTGCATATTTCTGCTTTTATCTAACTCTTGAACTATCTGGAGAGAAGACAATTCAAAAGAAAACTTTCCAGCATGTATGCTAACTGCTATCAATGCTTCTTTCTTATAAAAACAAACAATATGAATAATAATAATTATAATAAAACAAAATCATAAATAGCTACAATTTACATAGTCATCTACATTTATGTATTAACCTGAGCTGTCACTGTCTTGTAATACAGAATTAAGATGATGCAGTACTGGACAAAACTTTTTCCTATAGTTCTTAACTTTCCTTTTATTGTAATAGGTCTCTGGTTTGTGCAGCAGTTTAAAAAAATCTGAATTTGAATGCACCTCACCTGACTTAGCCCCTACATCTAATGCTGTGTCCTACCTAGGCTTTTCTTCTCTTAAATTGGAAGCTTTGATGACTGACTTGTGTCGTCTTTGATCCATGTATAATGCAAAGAGGCACTGATGTAGACAGACACAACATGTATGTGTAGAACTTGGTACCAGAAGATTGACTTGGTGATGTATCACAGAGTGCGGGGCTGAGGCTGGCATGGTTTTTCCTGTATTCCAGGGTTTGGTACTCTTGTTTTCTTTTGGCATAATTTGTAACACTGTGGTAACAACTTAATTAGACAGTGCTCCATGGTTAATAAAAGTTCAGCAGCTTACAAACCCCGGTCTGTTCAGAATGACAAGTTGCAAATCTCCAGAAAATGCCATATGATGATAAATATTTTTT
>NC_056745.1:61016025-61058525 GCF_019279795.1 Protopterus annectens
CTAATAAAGGTTGAAAAATACCTAAAGAACATTTGTTCTGAACTTCCTTAATTAAAGCATCAATTAAATGTTCTTTTAGGGCAAACTACCAGCCTAATTACAGATTTTAGGGTGTCTAGTGTCTTTAATCCTGGCTTGCATCCTTCTATTTTACTTTTTGAGAGAATTTGTGAAAATGATTTTAGAGCTTTGTTTCATAATAGACAATTGCATAGTATAGACAAGTTTAACTTGATACAAATTAAAAGGGATCTTTTGAAAGATTTAAAATTTGCAGACATACGTATTTCTAAACCGGATAAAGGGGGCAGTTTAGTTTTTATGGATAATAATGAATATATCCAACGTATGAGCCTACTACTGGATGGGGAAGCTTACATTAAGTCCTCTTTGAATGAAGTAAATGGGGCTTATAAACGTTTTAGGGAGTTTATTCATGATCTATTTTTAGATGGTAGGATTGATATTGATTTATTTAATTATTTTGATATTCCTTACCCCCTTACTCCCGTCCTATTTGGACTACCAAAAATTTATAAGAACATAGATAATCCTCCATTTCGCCCCATCATTGATGGTAGGCAATGCATTACCTATGCCTGCGCTAAATTTGTGGATACTAAACTAAAGGAAGTGTTGAAAAGTGAAAAACAAATATGTAAGGATTCATGGACCTTCTTAAGTGCAATTAATGACATCCCTTTTGCTGATGATGTCAATTTCCTTACTATTGATGTACGTGACCTTTACACTGTGATTCCCCAGGACATAGGTTGTGAATGGGTCAGAGATTTTTTACTTGAACATCATATGGATGGGTCCCTTATTGATCTTATAGTTTACTTACTAGAGTTGATATTGAGTAATAATTATTTTTTATTCAATAAACAATTTTATCTCCAAAGAACGGGTGTTGCCATGGGGTCCCCGTTTGGAGCCACTTTTGCCAACGTAGTTATGGCTCATTGGGAAAAGCAATTCCTGTTTAAAGGCAGCTTATTTATGGAAAGGGCTACATGGTACAACTGTTATTTGGATGATATATTCATCCTTTGGAGAGGGGATATCGACTCAGTTAGAAGATTTATTGACCACATCACCGGATTCACTGATTTTTTACAGTTTACATGGGAGTTTCAGCCCCATAGTATTTCATATTTGGACATTGAATTAACTAAGTCCTATTGTGATAAACAATATACTTCTAATATATTTAGAAAGGCCACATACTCGAATTCCTTTTTACATTTTTCTAGCTGCCACCCCTTCTCTCAAAAGAGAAGTGTGGTTAAAAGTCAACTAGTTCGGGCAGCAAGAATGATTACTTTAGAGGATGATTTTGTGAAGGAATGTGTTTGTTTAAAGGAAATGTTTTTTTAAGAGAGGTTATCCTGAGTCTTTAATTGATGCTTTAATTAAGGAAGTTCAGAACAAACGTTCTTTAGGTATTTTTCAACCTTTATTAGCCTTTAAAGAAAATATTAATGTAAGTTTAATGGATGAGAATGATTGCTATACTTCCAGTGTTGACATCTGTAAGCTCAGTTGTAGTGAACAAATTTGTAACCCTTGTAATAATGATGACTTCAAAATTAGTTTTATCACCACTTTTTCTATGGATGCTTAATTGGTAAGATCTATTGTGAATAAAAATTGGTACTTTTTGGCTGAGGATAGTTCTATAAAGAACAGTATAAGTGACTTTCCTCATTTTGTATTTAGGAGAGGTAGAAATTTGAAAATGCTATTGGAGAGTGGACTACCTAAAATATATGGTCCCCATTGTGGTATGTTTAAATGTGGGACATGTAGGTCGTGCAAATATATAAAAGTAACTAAGCAGGTTAGTGTAGGAAATATGTCTTTTTCCATTAAGGGTAAATTTAACTGCAACACTATGGGTGTTGTTTATTTAGGAATATGTACCTGTTGCCCAGCATTTTATGTAGGTCGCACTGAAAGGCATTTAAAAAATAGAATTTATGAGCATATTTATGCAATAAATAAATCAAATTTGAATAATGCCCTTGCGAGACATATTAACTCTAACCCCTCACATGAATTTAATTTTGTAGTGCTGGATAAAATTATTGAAAATGAAAGGGGTGGTTCAAGTGACCGAAAATTAGATGAGAAGGAATTAATATGGCAAATTAAGTTGAATGCAGCTTCAAAGCCAGGTCTAAATGAAGCTATTTAATTCAAGAGTATTTTAAAACTGAGAGCCTTGTTGAGATGAATTGTGTATTATGTATATTTATTTATATATTTATATATTTATATTTTTATTTTTAAATATGCATAATATTTAGATGTACTAAATTATGTTTAATACCTTAATAGTGTTATTTATGACTATTTTTAAAGTTTATAATGTTTAGTGTGAGCCCTTTTAAATGTGGGCTTGTCTTTTGTATTTGTTCCATGATGTCATCGTATTGATTATGTATTTAATGAATACTTTATTCATTTGTTAATTGTCTGAAGAAGTTTGCTGAAATAGTAAACGAAAGCGCTTACCTTATTCAGTTTCTCAATGTGGTTTATTCTTCATTTTTGTTTTTATATTAGTTTATTTGGTTTCTTTGGTCTAGCTTATTTTTTTGTCATTGCTATTGCTGACTGTATTCGGTAACAAAAAATTAGTTTCTAGCCCTGATTCCTACCATCAAACTAACCTGGAGGTGGTGCTAACATCCATAAAATTACACTGTTAACATTTTAGAGAGGGGCCGAGGGGTGCAGTTTCAGAACCAACACTGGTAAGTACAGGGGACATCGTGAGACTTAAACCTTCCTTATGTAATCCCACTGATATGTGCAGTTGCAAACAAACCTCTAGAATATGTGCCACAATCAGTGTTTGTGTTGCTTCTGTGCTAACTTGACTTCTGTTAGTAGCTATAGCTAGCTGACCTTTAATGGCTGGGATCCATACCATGTCCTACAGTTGAAACACCTGCCATTCCATTACACATTCCATAGGAGACCCCTGCAGTGTCTGCAACACTTATTCAAATGAAGTCACTGACACTGAAGTCTGGGAAAAGAATATTTGTGTATGAGCAAAATCTGTTATATTGACATGTCGGATGATGGTAGCTAGCCAATGTAATAAAACAACCCTTTGTTAATGAAGACAGCAGACATTTTCATTCAGGGAAATGAAAAACCCTGGTTTAAGAATTCAGCTTGAAACTATTGTCGATTCACTAATTTGTGCTAATCTTTGAGACTCTTTCTATAAACAAATTTTAATAAGCACAGAAATACAGGTAAAGTTGAATAGATCAGTTCCAATACTCAGTTTTGATTAACAAAACGATGGGACAAAAAACAAACACAAATTGTGGGGAAACTAAAGACTCACTACTAAGCATTATAGAACATATACCTTGGTAGTTATCCGTGAGTGTTTAGCATACCGGCTGGAATGCTATATTTACTTCCACAAAGGTGGAACTATCAAGTAATAAATAATAGGTCTACTGTGAACAGCCAAGATCAATGATATAGTTTTGAGTTGTGAAGGCTGACCTATCACTGTCTGGCTGCATTACTGATGTTTGTTCAAAGAATGCTGCAGCACAAAACAAAATAGCCACAGCTGTGTAATGCTGCAACAGCTAGGATTACAAAGTCAACCCCATCATCATAGGATGTGAAATGAAAAGCACCTACAGAAAGCTGTAGTACTGATTCCAAAATCATAACATATCCCAGGGACTGATGGCCATTCTCTTGATCGGTTGTACCTGCACTTGTAAGCAGGACACGTAAGCTACTTCAGTCCCACCTGGAACAGATACTTTCTCCTCACATCCAGTTTCCTCTTTTCAGGGAGACAACCATGAATGCTAACTTGCAAGTATTGATTTTCCACCCAGCTATTTCAATTTCAGAAAATAATCACTCCAGAGCTTCCTGCAGATCATTTCACATGAGGCTGGTAGCAAAAATGAGCACAATAATATCGCCAAATGATGGTTCCACAAACCAGAATGCCAGTCAGAAGTCTTCTTAATTAGTCCTTAAATCAGTATAAAAGATGACCTCCAAGTTAATGCTCAGGTCAGGAATAAGCAGGTTTTGATACCAAATACATCTTTATCAATATTAATTTGCTGTAAGTTTAAACTGCATTTAAATACAACATCAACAATGATATCATCTTAGATGGTCTAAAAAGGTAGTTAATTAAATTCAATACCAAGTGAAATCATCTTAGGATGCCGTGATATGTGTGTGAACCCACAATGATGTTATGAACCAAGCATATCGAGTCATAGATTCATAGATTGTTACGAGGCTAATGATCCAGGGGCCTTTCTAAGCCTAGCTAGGTTTTCCCAAAGGAATAATGACATCCTCTATCCAACTAGGACATTGAGAATCAGACATTTATAAGCTACCTCTGTCCATAAGGAACATGGGTGCCAGGCCCAGTGTAAATTTCCTATTCATTATCCATTGGTCTAAGCTGTGCTTAAATTGGGTAATAGACAAACTTAGCTGCACATGGAGGGGCAATCTCTGGGACACATACCTGTCTCTCAAGCATGTTCTGCTAAAGTCACAGACAAAATTCAGGTCCCTAGACCATGTACTTCTGGTACTGTTTGACTTACGAATATGCAGGAGGTTCATAAGTGTGGGGTTTGCGGATGCCTTGTAAGCCAGGCAGAGCTCTCCCTCAGCAATCTATAGGAGACTGAGCAGAGGGAAAGGGCTTTAAGGCACTCTGCATAAAGAAGGTTGGTTACATCTTGTATTCATTTTGTAAGGAACCTCTGAGGCTGCTCTAGTTGATGCATATGCCTGGTGAGATGCATACCGAAAAGAGTATTGTACTCTGTGATTGGTCTGATAAGGGCAGAGCACACCTTTATCAATATTAACTTACCATATGTTTAAATGCAATAATGGTTAAGAACTCATCTGTGATTGCCCAGAAATCTATATGAGATATTTAAATATAGTATAAGCAATGATATCACTAATATTTACTTGCAATAAGTTTCAAGTGATTAAATGTGTTTCCAAAAATGACAGCATCTTTAGTGGTCAAAAGTGTGTGTTAGTTGTTTACATGCAATGACAAAAATTACATCAGTGTTAGTCTACTATAAATTTAAACTATCTGGATATAATAGCAACAATGACATCATCTTTGATTAACTCCAAATATTTGTGAAGCATTTAAAAGCAGTATTGCACTGGCATCTTCTTAGAATGCCCAGAAATGTATGTGAATCCACAATGATGTCATCAGACAATGAGCTTCCAAAATGCAAACAATAATAAATTAGAAAAAAACAATATTTATGTCCAGATGAAAATCAGCCACCTAACAGAGCAATCTATTTTTTTCTTTAAAGCACAACTCCTTCTATCCACATTTATGTGAATGTGATAGAATAGCCCATTGCTGTAAACATGTAATAACCTGTTTGACATATATATGTGTGTGTGTGTGTGTCTAAATATGTTGTTTGTTTCTTTTATACAGTGTATATCATTAAAATGTTCTGATATGTGAATTTTAAAAGTTTTGTGATGTTTTTCCAGTATAAAATGCTGAATATGAACATCTAGTAAAATACATGATATTCTCACTTATATATGTGTAAAGTTGTTTAATGTCAAATACCTTGGATCTATTCACTAATGAGAAATAGTTCTTCTCAATTATTAACCTGCAAAAACAACTGCAGTGAGCCATTTCTGTTGTTTGTAATGCAAGTAGTACAGAAAAATTCTCACAATGCTTTTTGAGCACAGTGAACTAACGTTGCAAAGTTTTACCCAAGCTATATACATAATTGTAATGATTGGATAACTGTTCAGAAAGTGTCTTTTCTGCCTGAAGTGTGCCAATGGCACTCTATTAAACTCCTAAACTGAATATGTTTGGAACAGACCTTTCTTAGAAATGATAAGTCTAGATCTCTGCTTGAGCTCTTTTTCTTATGTGTCAGTAAATCTGCTCTCTGGATACTGCCAATGTCACACGTTTGTCATAACCTCAGTTAATGAATCTGTTGAACAACTTAGTTGACAAACGTTCATAAACTTCTACTGAACATACATGCTTGAGTCTAGTAAATTGTGAATTAAGTATATTGTGTATGATATTTTGTGGAAGACAGTTACTTGTTCTAAACAAAGTGCTTTTAAAGTGGGATTTTCTATAAAGGCTTGTACTATGTGTACTATCAGAGTGTTTGGAAATAATAAAATCCAACTATGAAATAGATGCCTGATTAAATATTAGTGTAAACTTCAAACCCTGTCTAGTCTCATTCAAATAATGTACAAACTCCATCAGTTCCATTCTGGCTGTGGTCAAAATCAACCAAAGGTCAGCCATAAATCTTCTTCACATGTTTAGTGCTTTTAGAAGGGTCTATATTATAAAATCAAATAGGAAGAATGTTGAATACTCTAATGAGCGAAACTGCTAAAACATGAA
Source organism: Protopterus annectens (assembly GCF_019279795.1). NCBI lineage: Eukaryota > Metazoa > Chordata > Ceratodontiformes > Protopteridae > Protopterus > Protopterus annectens. The sequence goes on from NC_056745.1 coordinate 61,022,498, forward strand.
GTCCTTATTGTGGGGGCTGTGCCCCCCACACCCTACGCTAAATATATATTCCAATTCTGAGATTGCAATACAGTGAGGAAAGGCCAAATATTCCACTCTACACTTTACTAAAACCTCAATAATGGACCCTCGAGTTTTGGCAGTTTTGGTCATTAGACCGTTCGACATTCTTCCTATTCGATTTCATGATATAGACCCCTTTTAGAAATGTAGTATGCTTTTCATCATAAATCATAAGTCCTTTCAAGGATCCCATTTAATAATCAGCATAATGCTGTATCCGTAGTTGCAGTGTCCTGGACTTGTAAATAATCATTGTTAAAACAGAAGACATTTTTATAAGTTCATGTACAGTTAGGCATAATAATAACATCCTAAAATCTGCAATATATAAAATAGTTCTGTTTTAGCCATTATTTCAAAGAGCTAAGGCCAGCATAATGTGTTATATTATATCAATAACCAAAGACTGTGTCTGATATATTAAAGATTTATCCATGGGTGGTGTGGTTTAATTGTGAGGGAGAAGCCCGAGTGATTAAACAAAGGCAATGATGAGTAAATCTTCAAAGTATCACACCCGGGAGTTGGTTATTACTATTATACAATAACATTATTAAAAAAAATGATTTACTTTTCTTAAATAATGTGCTTGTATAACAGCTCTGTGGTGTTCTTCCACTTTCTTTCTCTATCCTGGGGTTCTTGATGTACTGTGCATGCATATGGGACTTAAGTTACCATGCTTATGCAGTACATCAGTGTGTTGGAAAGGAAGCAACAGAGAATGGAAGATCTCTGTTGCTTTTTTTTGTTTGTTATTTAAAAAAATATAAAGTTTGAAATCTGGGCAGTTCAGAGGTACAAGAGAGAGACAGAGAAGGCAGAAATACAAGGATAATTTTTATTTTTTTAACATTTGTTTACCGGGAAAGTCCGACTTGGAATGAAGCCAATTTTCAGCAGAGGCCCAGGGAGAAATGCTCCAGACGCATGTCTTTGTAACATGGGAGGAGAGCCACACAAATGCAGGAATGACATGCAGACTCCGTACAAAAGGCACCCCAGCAGAGAATTGAACCAGAGAATCTCTTGCTGTGAGGCGACAATGCTAACGCTGCACCACTGCACCATTAATCAGGTACATTTCTTTATTTTTACATAATGTACCTGATTTTCCTTGTATTTTCTCTATCCTGTCTCTCTCATACCTCTGAGCTGTCTGGATTTCAAACTTTATTATGCTTTTTTTTTTGAAAGAAAAAAAAAAGAAAACTGGAAACATTTTTACTGTATATTAATAGAATAAAATACAAGTGACTGGAATATGCTCAATTTTACAACAGGCACGCTGGTTGGGCTGACCAATCAGCATGCATGTTTTTGAATGTTAATGGCAAGTCATTGTATAATAATGTATAATGATTTTATGTTTAATTTACAGAAGTACCATCCATCCTCAACTTATTCTTCATCCATAAGATTCAAAACCTGAGCAGCATCACCAAATCAAGATACAACATAGTGAAAGGAGAAAGAGGTTAAATGTTAAAAACTCTAATGGGGTAGAGTTAATAAGCCCCTACTAGACACAACAGGTCAACCCATAGCTATTTGGTGTGTGTGCTTATACACCTCTGAAAGCAAATAAAATATTGTTCTTTTGGATTTTCCACCTTTAAGTACTTGGCTACAATGTGAGGAACTGTATGTTTTTCTATAGCCAGTGACAGAAGGCTACCTGTAGGTTTCTTAATTTGCAATGTACAATAAAAAACAATTGTGTTACGATACTTATGGTCTCCCCATTCTGTGACAGCTGCAGTATAATAATCTGCAAATTTTAAAACTATCAGCCCCACCACAAATATTTTTAAAGTGTTCTAATTTATTATTGTTACAATGTGGAAGCATGGGTCATTGGTTTTTGAAATAATTGGGGAATCACACAGATTTCAGCACATGTAAAGATGATGTCACTGCTGCATTGAACTTAAATGGGTCACTCATATTTTTGGCCACTCAGAGATTATGTCTGGTAAGCCAGCATTGATGTCATTTCTGATATTATATCTAAACAGCTCATTTACACACACTTTTTGGTGACTGAAGATACTGTTATTGTTGACATTATAATTATATAGTTCAAACTTCATTTTTGATATTGCATTTAAATAGGGAATATATCTTGCTAGGCAATCACAAATGAGATCACATTTCTGGGCAATTAGAGATGAGGAAATTCCTGACATTTTATTTAAACAATTTAAGATAATATCGATGAAGATTGGGCTGGTTATTAAAGTCATCCTGGGTTCAAACACATTTCTATTCATTTTAAGGTGATGTTATTTTTAGTACTGAATTTAACAACCACATTTTGGGGTGACCTAGGATGATGATGATGCTACTAACTGAATAACTCATATTCGTGGCAAATTAATACGGATGAATATGCATTTGGCATCAAAACTAGTTTATTCCTCATCTGAGCCTTAATCTGGATGTTCCTTTTCCAGTAATTTATTTATTACTAAAGAAGAAGACAGCGCTCTGGTTTGTGGAATCGCTGGCAATATTGTGGTGCGGATTTTTTGTTCTGTGGATATATTGTACTCATCTTGCATACATGGGGTACTTTGCATTAATGTCTGGGATTAACAGGAGAACGTCATCCTCACACAAGAAATATTCTTTCTTCACATCCCAAAAAATGCATAATATCTCAATAAACACCTTGAAATCTTGTAAATGAAAACCACAAACAAGAGGGGTGATAAGATTCACCCTTCATGGATTTCTACATCCACACTGAATGCATTTGACTTAACTCAAAGAATGCAACATGACCTTTACAAAATCTTTACAAAGAAAAATGGTTATTAAATTATTCACAGCCAAAATGAAATGCTTATTTCTCAGCCTGAATCAACAACTCAGCTGTTGGATTATCTTTTGAGTAAAACACTGCTAGTTTTGAAATAACAGAGGAAATCTATCAGCAGAACTGCCAAACAATTATATTGGTATTGCAAGTGATTTCACTGGACTATTGCTGCTGTGATTTGCTGAAAAATATTCAGCAATAAAAAATTTCTTGATGTTTTATGTGTCAGAGGTTCCCATCATAAGAAAAAAAACACAAAAATAAAGCATTCATTTGTGGTTTTCTGCAGTGGAAATCCACTGCTACTTTTTAATGAACCTAAACCTAGATTTCTTTTGAATTGTTTTCTGATGGTTGTTACAAATATGTGCAGTTTTGTCCATTCATGTTTCTGAAGTAGTCCTGATTCTAGAAAATCTGTACATTTTGTAAATGTTGGCCGGCTTGAGGAGGCTTTTATATATTTCTTCCTTTAGGGAAATTTATCCCTGCTCCCTTTTCCCCCTCATATAAAATGCATGCAGATCTGTTATTTTTTTGAAGGAGTCTACAAAATGTATCTATGCTGACAGGCTTGAAGAACACACACACAAGTGTGCGTGTGTGTGTGTGTGTGTGTGTGTGTGTGTGTGTGTGTGTGTGTGTGTGTGTGTGTGTGTAAAACAGTAAACACGAACAAACCACAAGTAGGAGAAACTGTTCAACAATATAAAAAAGTGAAAAACTGTACATTTCCTCCAACACGGCATAAACCATAAAAGCAAAAGAGTTCCATGGTATAAATATCCAAACGAGTTTTAATCAGCTTCCATAAAAACAAATAAAAACAAGCGAAAAGGATTAGTGCTTTCAGACCAAATAAAGTGTCCTTCCTCAGATCCATTAACTTCCATATTAACCCATTTGTTATATATTTCAAGCTCACCCAATCATCTCATTATATCCCCTCCTCTGTATTTTCTGTACTGGAAGTTATTGATGAGAGTTTAAGAGGAAGGGATATAATGTTATATTCTGAGCAAGCTAATATGAGATGGATTGGCTCTTTACAAGCAGACACACCTCCTGGACTTAACACCTGCTTCCACTAAGACCAGCCCTGACAGGGTGTCATTTCAAAAATTAAAAGATGATTGGCTTAACTTGAAATATATAACAAATGGGTTAATATGGAAGTTAGGAAAAACAAAAAAGCAGCAGCCAGAGATAATCCACACACAACGATTTATTGGTAAGCACGTTTGCCCGGAATTTGCAGCCTTCTTCAGACAATAGACATCACTGCAAATGTGCTTTCTTATTAGTATGGCTGCTCCCAGGATGATCTACCCTTCATTACCAGAACTGAATTTGAAAGTCTGCAACAAGCGATGCACAATATTGCTGGGCTTATTCAACAACTTACACAAAAGGTTGTCACTGGACAAGGTGATAAGGGGGGAGGTGTTTCCAATTTATCCTCCCAAAATGATGTATTCCAGGATAGCATTCCACCAGGGCAGGGCCAATTCTATGATAGGAATATGAGTCCAGGACCCCATTACAATGAACCAAGTACTGGATATAATGGTGGTATCCTTGACTTAGAACAGTGGCATAACTGTTTAGATAAAACTAATACAGTTCATGCTAAGGACCTTTGATGATTTGCTTGAACATTTCCATAACGCTGTATGGCAGTATCACAAGTTATGCCATGAAAATAATTACTTCAAGGGATGTATAAAGCACAATCCAATTCCAAAAGTCTTGCGTTTTTGGATGTTTCCTATGGGGTTGGTTGAAAATAGCCCCTTACATGTTGAATTAATGGACATGTATGACCAACAGGGGTGTGAATTGTTGGAAACACTTATAAAACATAATTTAACAACTTTGGATCAATTTAACTCCAATATAAAATCCTTGGATGATAATATAAAAAAAAGATTTATATTTTAATAAAAAGAAACATCAGTATTTTATGGTATTTTCTGATGTGGATACTATGAGCCAATCGGTAATCGAGAGGAAAAACGGGAAGTTAAAACTTGATTTGTTGGATTACGTAAACAAGAGGGCATATCCTAAGCTTCCTGGAGGTCAACAGCATTTAGATCATGATATAGTGGCTAGGTCTGACAAAGATGGAATTTTTGGCAAACAAAGCGGCTACCATTGCTTCTGTTAATGACTCCCCTTTAGAGCAGAGCAGTTTACACCATTCGGAAAGAATTCGGAACAGGAAAAACAACTTTCAAACCCGCAAATTTGTGGATGGCTTATACCAGAGACTGAATCACCATTAGAACTGGTAGGTGATAGTGATAATATAACTTTGCCCTCTATAAATTTAGTTAGTATTTTACCAGTGGGACTAGAGACTGAACGATCACCAGGAGTACTTGATAATGGTAATAACAGCAATTTGTCTTTTTTACAAATAGGTGGCGATGGTGACAATATAACTTTGCCATTCAATAATATGGTTAATAATTCTTTAGTGGGACTAGAAACTGAACTACCATCGGGAGTAGTTTATGATGGTGACAACAGCAATATGTCTTCTTTTTTCAATTAGTTACAAATTCCTCGGGAGACTTTAATATTTATAATTACAGTTCTGGTAATATAAGTACTAAGCATGCTGATATTTTTAGTAAGGGGTTAATATTTATTCCTAAAAGACGTCCAAAGATTACTGAATTAATAATGGATTTAAAATTATACAAGAGGAGATTAAATTTAGCTTTAAGGGTCTGGGGATATGAATGGGTATATATAAAACCCTTTTAAAATACCTAGTACTATGAACCCTATATTGCATCCTTGTTTAAAGGCATTTGAATTATTTTGTGAAATCGATTTTAAATACATACTGCAGGAGTTGTGCTTGGATTCAACATTTAATATCACTGTAGAACAGCATAAGCTATTATGTGAATTAAAAAATAGGGGTGATTTAATGTTCATGGAAACTGATAAAGGTGGTGGCTTGGTGATAATGAACCAGGTGGACTATCATCAATGTATGGTTAATTTGTTATTTGATGAAACGTATGTTGAAGCCTTACTTAATGAACTGAATATTTCTTATATAAGAATATTGACTACTTTTTGAGGGCTATGTTAATGCAGGGACAGATTATTACCGATGTATTTGAATTTATGCATGTGCAATCTCCAAAAGTAGCTTCAATATTTGGGGTGCCTAACATCCATAAGGACCTTATTAATCCTCCTATGTACCCAATAGTTAATAGAGGGCAGTCTAAAACTTATTATATAGCTAAATACATTGATAGTGAGCTGAAAGGATATTTAAAAGAATTGGATTGCTTATGTTGTGATTCTTGGGACTTTTTATCTAAATGTAATACCTTGGCAAAAAATTTTAGTAATTTGAATGACTGTTTATTTTTAACTGTGGATGTAAAAGATTTATATTCATGTATTCCACATGAATTGGGTGTGCAATAGTTCACTCAGTTCTTTACGGAGACTATTTGGGTTGGACAAGATAAAATTAATACATTGGCACATTTATTGGAATTAGTATTATATAATAACTACATATATTATGATGGCCACTATTTTAAGCAAGTAAAGGGGGTGGCAATGGGGTGCCCCTGGGTCCCTTGTATTATAACGTGATCATAGAGGTATGGGAAGATCAACATTTATTTAGTTCAATTTATATGTCTAATTTAAAAATGTATAAACGTTTCTTTGATGATTTATTTTTTGTATGGGATGGCCCAAAAGAACATATATCTGAATTTATAAATGATCTTAATGCTTCTACTGAGGTTTTAAAATTTACTTATCAGGCTGATGAATATAGCTTACCCTATTTGGATGTCCTTTTAACTAAAGATTGGGAAAATGGGTGTTTAAAGGCTAACATATATTGGAAAAAGACATATTCAAATACATTTCTGCATTTTTCTAGTAATCACCCCTTTCATGTTAAAAAAGGGACAATAAAAGGCCAAATGCTTACAGCTGCAAAAATGGTTACACTTACTAATGAATTTATAATTGAACATGCCTTTATAGGACATATGTTCATAAATAGAGGATACTCCAAGGAATTAGTGGATTTTATTAAAAACTAAGTAATTAACAAAAGAAAAACAAGAATTTTTTGTCCCCTTTTGGACGGTCCTACCCCTGAGATTAATACTGTACACTATATAGCGTCACCTGAAGTTAACAATGGTTGTGGTGATTTACCCTCTGAGATGTACACTAATTATGCTGCAACATCAGACTATAGGGCAGAACAAGAAGGACTTGGGGATAATTACTTGAATATGAGGGTCTCTCCAGTGGAATCTGATAATTTAGCTAACGCCATCCATCCTGGATGAAGTGTTAACCAATAGGAGGTTAGCATTTGTTACCTCCTATACCAAAGATAATGTGTCAAGACATATATTGGAGTAAACTGTCCCCTTATCTTAGGGGATCAGAATTTAAGTAATATTCTTGGAGGTAACCCTAAAATTATATAATAAAAGATAGTAATCTTAAGGATTGGTGTGATTCACTAGTAGATAATAAGGCAATAAATGGTGGAAAAATGAGGAAATGTGGTATGTGTAATTATTGTTCCAATATTTTAGAAAATAATAAATTCCAGATGAGGACAAGTTTATTACCATTAATGGCCTATATAATCGTGGATCTAAGGGGGTTGTGTATGCTGCCATATGTTCCAATTGTCCTGCCTACTATATAGGCAAGACAGAAAGGAAATTAAAGCAACATATTTATGAATTTTTGTACGAAATCTCTAGGAATAAATCTACAAACTCCCTATAAAGACATTTACAACAACAATTTAGGAACCATTCCTTTTCTTTTATTGTAGTGAAACAAGTTAAATTAAGCCCTGGGGAGGTCCATGGAAAATAATTTTAGAAAACAAGGAGTATTGGTGGCAAGTCTATGTGAATGCTTCTACTCCACCAGGTCTCAGCAAGACCATTTCCATTTCCAGTGTTTTGAAAATGAAGGTGGTCAATAGATAATTACATATGCAAATTTTAAATATGTTTTATTGGCTAATTGGTTAATTGGTTTTATCTTTGTATAAGAGGAACATTTGTAGTGGTGTCTATTGTTTGAAGAAGGCTGGTAATTCCAGTTGAAAGCGCTTATCAATAAATTATGTGTTGATTATCTCTGACTGCTGTTTTTTTTGTTTTTCCTGGTTTGGTATTTGGCATTTCCTTCTTACTAATATGGAAGTTAATGGATCTGAAGAAGGACACTTTATGTGGTCCAAAAGTGCTAATCCTTTTCACTTGTTTTTATGGAAGCAGATTAAAACTTATACAGTTTTTCACTATATATATATATATATATATATATATATATATATATATATATCTATATATATATATTTATAGAGAGAGGTCTACTTTGTTTCATTGAAAGCTCATTTCACTGAATTTCAGTTCACCCTGACCAAATTGCTGAAAGTTCAAATTACTGAAAACACATTTCACCGAATCTCATTTCACTGAAGTGAAGTACTGGCACTGTGTAGAGTACTGTAAGGCAAGTAAAAGGTATATGCCCTTTTCCCAACTGTCGTGCGATCCTGGAGTTAGTATATATAGTTGGGAGGTGGGGGCACAGCCCCCCACATTGGGGGGTGTGGAGGGTGTAGCCCCCTACTTAGTTTGGTTTTATATTATATTTCACTGAAAGCTTCAAATCAATACATTTTAAACCATAGACATGCATACTTACAACACCAATGACTAACTCTTTTCAGAAGACAATATAAACCCAAACTAACTGGGGAGTACACCTCACCAGTGCCTAGGTCCCCACAGCCACACCAAGAGGGAGACTTTGAGGAGGAACCCCCTGAAGCTGTCCCTGTAGGCAGACGTAGGCATGCCCAATATGCCCTGGTATTCGCCAAGAGGTAACACATAGCACATGCACTGACAACCTAGGTGCTAGGGACTGACACCTCGCTCTGACTCACATACATAGTGAAAAGGACGCCAGTCACACCACACAACATGTTCCTAACCATGTATTGGCTGTGTACTGCGTGCATCTGACAAATTCAGCCCTGAAACAGGGGTCTCTCAACTGCTGCATTCACAAGGTAAGTCACTCTGCTATACAACAAATATACAGGGTACTAGACTATGGTAGCACATGTATGGACCTGCTGCATGTATGAAAGGGAATAGAGTGGATCACTGGGCCACTTGCAGAGATCTAATAGCCACCTGGGGCAACAGGTACTCTGTCCAATACTGAGTGCCCCATAATATTCATAAGGCACATGGCTGGAAGCCCCAATGCATTGTGCAAGGGAAATACCAAACAGTGGGGTCATAGGACAGAAACATGACTGTTGATGCCAGAGTCCCCTACCCCAACACATCTGTGTTCCCATACAACTGCAGTAACAGAGTATATTTGCAAGGATATATCAGCAGACCACACATATCCAGGGCTGTGACATACAACCTGCCCAAATATTTTACTCACAAAAAGCAGAGGTCAGTGTATGTCTGTATGCTGTTTATAGTGTGAGGAATTAAACCTCTCCCTCTCTCTGGTGGCTGGTGTGGCTCACTAGGCTAAGGACATTAGCATGGCTGATGGTGTTGCTGATTCAAAGCTGGCAGCATCTACAACTTTTGCATGTGAGTTACGCATATGGTAGGAGTCCCAGAGACTGTATTAATGCTGCAATCTGTGACTGAAAGACAGCTGGACAAAGCCAGAGAAAATAGGGGGACAGAGGGCCAAACATACAGACAAACATTATACATGGTCTGAGCAACCTAGAAGTTGGCTAGTATAACAGCAGGTTGCACCAGGTCAGATTAGCTGCAGGATGTAAAGGTCATCAATTAAATGTCTCAATAGTTACAACACTTCAGTGCCTGCATTTTACAGTATAGTACTGGACAACCACAACTGTATGAGGAAGTGAACAGACATATGGGGCAATAGGCCAGACATTCTGAAAAAACAAGTACAGGGAAAGGGCCAATATCATCAGATCGAAACTTTAGGTAATCGAATACCTAAAGCTTCATCTATAAATCTTGAAAGCTAAAAACCACGAATGGCCACTTACGCAAATTTTTCTTCAGGGAAAGAATTTGCTTGGCCGTTATGTGGAATTTGCCCTTTTATCCAATGTAGAATGATTTTGGAGTTGGTGTATTTTAGTTAGGGGGGGGTGGGGGGTTTAAAAGTTTTTTTTTTGTACCCAAGGGAATTGTTTCCCTGTGTGGATGTGGCTGTTTGTGGTTTTTAGTTTTTGAGATACAGTAAACTAATCATTATGTCTGCGAGATTTAGAATCTTACATCATTCAGAGGCACTAACAATAGTTTTGTCACCAGACATAAAATCTTACATTATGCAGATAAGAATTATGTAATATGCTCAGGAGAGAGAAGTTAATGTGAAACAAGGTCTAGAGAGTTAGAGAAAGTTACATAGACTGGGAGCAGATAGAGGTGTGCAGTTAGGGTTGATAAGCTGTTTAAGGGGGGGTGGGTACAGAGGCAGGTTCAGTGGCTTAACAGGTATTCTTTAGTAGCTAGCTTGAATTGACTAAGTTGCTTGAGTGACCTGATCTCTAGTGGGAATATATATATATATATATATATATATATATATATATATATATATATATATATATATATATGTATATACGTATGTATATATATATGTATATATATATATATATATATATATATATATATATATATATATATATATATGTATATATATCTGTGTATGTGTGTGGGGGTGTAGGAATGTCCTCACTTACATGCAGAATGCTAGGGTTATCTGCACCTGCACATCACAACAATTGTCTGATGATAACAGACAAAGGCTGCAAAAGGACAGAATCCACACACCCACAGAACCCTTTGCCTGTGGAATGTCACCCTGTAGACAGACAATGGTGAGCAGGTGGTATAATGTGCAATGGTTGTAATGCAGGCCTTAGACAGGCAATATTGTCAATGCCCACCTACCAAACTACAACCAGCCAGACATGGCCATACTGAGAACTGTACACGCATAGCAGGGGTACTAACAGGTATCCCACTCCTATGAGACTAGAGACCATAAAAGCAGCATGCTGGAGGACTCTGTAGGCCACACATGCTGTGGTTTTGTGAAAGGTAGATCATGACTGCTCAACATGGTTGACTTGTTTGAATTAGTCACCAGAGCTGTGGATGAGGGCAAGGCAGCTCATACAGCATACCTTGATCTGGCCAAGGCCTCTAATACCATTCCTCACTCAGGAGTTATTGATAAACTCACCAAACTAGACATCTACCCCTATATCACTAGGTGGGTTGCAAATTGGCTCAAAGATAGAACCCATGGTGTGAAAGTAGCAGATTCCAAGTCAAACTGCCGACCAGTCATGAGTGGAGTCCCACAGGGGTATGTCCTGGGTCCTCTTCTGTTTGGCATTTACTTCTCAGAAGTCCAGGCCAACACCAAGTGACTCTGTCTGACCAAGTCCGCAGACGACTGCAAGCTGGGAGCCATTATTAACTCCCCAAGTGATGTAGACCAATGACTGGTGTTGAAACCATGGCCTTAAGCTTAATGCCAAAAAATGTGTCGTAAACCCCTTTGGGAAAAACTCAGTTCCCACTAATTACCACATCGATGGGAGCCCACTGAACACTGAAGGAGTTATAAGATATCTGGGGACTCATGTTGACGGCAACCTCTCCTTCGACCACCCCATTGCCACTGTGGTCAGAAAGTCCTTCTATGTGGCACATCTCATTACTAAGGATTTTGCATCCAGAAGGAAAGAGGTCATCATCTCTCTCTACTCTTCCCTCATTATTCCAATCATCGAGTACAATGCCCCATTTGGCATGTACCTCACTAGACACATGCAACAGCTGGAAAGGCCATAAAAGTACCTCATGAAGAGGGTCCTAGGCCTTAAACACATGTCCTACAGACTCAAAAAACTCCAGCTATTCTCTGTCTCATCTTGTCTATTCAGAGCCATTCTCTGCTTGACTTACAAAGCCGTATCTGACCCAGCTCTGTTAGAAATGCTACATCTAAAGAAATCCCAACCCCTCAGCACCACACGTTCCAGAGACCTCAACCTCATTACCACAATCAACAGAATATGCTGGAGGGATAGGTTCATAACCTAGAGACTGCCCATGCTTTGGAATAGACTTCCCATACATGTCAAGCAGAGCACCTCACTGGTCCTCTTCAAGAGAAATCTTGATGAGTGGATGGGAAATAGAATGGTCACCCCGGGGATCACGTCAGTGCTTCTACTTGATAGAGACACTGGGAACTAACGGTGGCATGATGCCAGGGCACTTCTATGGGTTAGCCTTGTAAAGGCTCCAGGGCCATTAGCCTAGTACACACCTATGAACTTATGTTGCACTGTTAGACAGTAATATGTGCATATATCCACATATACAGTACCTAATGTGATACTGCCTACATTAATGATATTCTGAGTATGTGTGTACAACTGTGCTTTAAAACAAACCCTTCCCCCATGCAGATAGACCTGAAACCCATATACTGGTATGCAGAGCCTGTCACAATAACTGATACAATTTTACACTGGTGAACAAAGTACACTTGCCTGGACGCTCCTCTGATGTGGACACCATGGCACCCACTATCAGGATGTATGGGGTGATGGATGCCTGGGAGCTGGTTGTTGATTCTAGGTTTGCCGCTGCCCTTTCAAGTGTGAAATTGAGCATATCTATGGCCCTGCTGGACCTGCTTGTTGGTCCTGTCCTGATGTCCACTTTGGTTAACCACCCTAACAAGGTCACCCCACAATGCTGCATGCTGGTCACGATGTTGTCAATCCCTTGACAGCAGAATGTGATGATGCATTCCGAGGCCATCCAGGGTAACAGCATTCTCAGCAGCTGTGAATGGGGGATGCCTCCTGTGATACATTGTTCCTGAAAGACAACAAGAGGGGGACACATTAAAGGACCAGATACGTGGACATGAACAACCAATATGGCCTGCACTATCCACTGCTCCCTCACATGTAATACCCTACAGTGTATCAGCACACTACATGTGTGGCTATCACCAGGATAGTAGCAATAATGGGTATGTCCCTGTGTCCTGTGACAGATTCTGCTGTATGTTTTATACCCATCACTGCAGTCTACTGTGGTGTGTCCCCCTCGGGTAAGTTCTCAGTAATATGTCATACAGCCAGTGTCGGACAATAGCTGTATGATATTACAACAACTATATGGGGACAGTCCGGCAACACCAGTGTGCCACAATGACAGACAGCAATGTAAACCTGCTGTAGTATATGTTCTCTGTAGGCATTCCACCTCCCCACTACACAGATGCTTGCGGAATGTGAATGTCTGCCTCATGAATGTGTTCTTTTTGACACAAACAGGTGGATGTCTGAGAAATGGTTGGCCATTCATTGATGGATGTTGATGGGCACTAGGAAATCTGGCTGTCACATGCAAGATCCCTCAGAAAACACGTATGCTACAGTAGTATCAGTTAGTATGGTCATAGTTTTAAGTTGTATGGCTAATATGTATCCCCTGTCACTGAGGTTGGACCTGTGCTCCCCCATTACTTATGGCTGTGACCGAATCTTTGCTGGATGGAGTTGACAGGTATGTAATCATAGCTCTTAATCAAAGAGGGACAAATGTCAACAAAACAGTGATCTAGCCAGGGTACACAAGGGACAGTCAGGGACACCTGTAGAATGCCAGCACTATTTGTGTGTGGCATTGACAGTCTGAGAGGCTGTGAATGAGAGTACATCGTTTGATGTTACAGGAGTGTATACCCTTACATAGTGTCACTATGTGTAACACAGACTCCACTAGCTTTCCTACAAGAGCCAACCAATGCAGGAGGGAGTGACAAGGACAGAGCTGGGATTTGACTCAGAGCAGGGAAAGTTGTGAGACATGCCTGTAGATGTTGGACAGCAGAGTATCACCAACATATCAATACCACAGATGTACTACAGGCCTACTGTTGTAATCCTTATTCCCCATACCTCCATCCTCCCATCTGCATCACCGACATGTCAATACCATAGATGTACTACAGGCCTACTGTTGTAATCCTTATTCCCCATACCTCCATCCTCCCATATGCATCACTGACATGTCAGTACCATAGATGTACTACAGGCCTACTGTTGTAATCCTTATTCCCCATACCTCCATCCTCCCATATGCATCACTGACATGTCAATACCATAGATGTACTACAGGCCTACTGTTGTAATCCTTATTCCCCATACCTCCATTCTCCCATCTGCATCACCGACATGTCAATACCATAGATGTACTACAGGCCTACTGTTGTAATCCTTATTCCCCATACATCCATCCTACCATCTGCATCCCATTACATGGGGACATCTATTACATACCTGGTAGAGTGAAGTACTCCTTTTTTGAAGTGTTAGAAAATAGCTTGCAAAACCATTGTCTGTGTGAGCAAAACCACACCTGTTCTCCACAGGCAGTTGATTGCCTTTTGTAGGTACTGCTCATTAATAAATAATTGCCTGTGCACCAATCTGTGGCTCAGGCTTGTTAATTGCATCCAAAACAGCTGGGTTGCACTTTCATTAGCCAATGACGTGGCACCACAGTGCAATATTTAAGTCCTTCATTTAGGCATTGGCCCCTCTGTTAGACTTTTAGATGAACATTACTGAGGTATGGAGAATACAGCACCACGGAGGGTAGGTACTAATGCTGTCCACTGTTGACATTTCTGTAGTATGTCCACAGTTTTGTATGATATGTTTGGCCATTGTCCCATAAAATTGTAATTATCTGGCAGTTCAGTGGTAAACATTGTGGGTTGAGGTCAATAAGGAGAGGGAGACATGTTAATATGAGATGTCATACCCATCAGACTATGCATGCTGATGCAGTAGCTGCTATTCTATCAGCTTACAAGCTTTGTAGGAGCAAACGGTGAAACATATCCCTGTCACTGGACCTTTGCACCCTCTACCCTTTATGTATGGTTGTGTCTGGATCCCTTGTTCTAGGGGGTTATGAGTAGCAGTTAACTTAACATACAGCTGCATATCGTCCAGGCTACAGTTATTGCTGCAGCCTAGGAAACAGAGAGGTGAGTGTGACCTCTTTGGAGGACAGCAAGCTGTACATTTAACTGAGGCAGCAGTGTCAGCTGTGTCATCATAGCAAAGCCAGGGGAAGGATGCCTTTTATAGTCCAATCAAGGCATGTGCATAAGGTACATCTGTTACGTAACAGTGCCAATCACAGAGTAGTAGGCGGCATATAGTTTTACTACAGAAATTTGTGCAGTGTGTCCATACCTACAGGCCTTTGACTTGCAAACATGGGTAGCAGTTAATGCAGTAGCAGCAACCTGTGTGGGTTAAAATTGCATGATTCAGTCATTACTTGCTGTGTTCACAAGAATGTAATTGATGTGCAATACATTGGATTCAAAAAAAAGACTTTGGGTGGCAAAACATACTACACATAAGGCATTTAACAGATTGAACTACTGAGTCAGTGCTGTAGCAGGTGTATTTGTAAGATATATGTGCATACATACAGTCTGTGACACACGTTGCCATGGCTTTCAAATTCAGTTGTGCAGTGGGTCCCAGTTGTACACATGTTCTTTGCCATTGCTGTCTTAGCAGGTGTGTTTAAAGATGTCGGTGATAACAGGTAACAGTTACCTGTTATCACACCTCTCAACCTTTTAGAGCAAGAAATCTGGACAAAGCCATAAAATAAATGGGACAAAGGGCTAAAAATAGGGACATTCTTTACATATTGCTCTTACAAATATAGAATGTTGATAGAATAACAAGTGTTGCATTAGCATGTGTTGTCTGAAGGGTATGAAGTATGAAACTCAAATGTCTGTCATGATGTTGTAACCTCAGTCTTCAATGACTTGCCAGTATTTTGCCAAAAAAATATGATGTTCTGAAACCAGGCCAAAAATAGGGGGCAAAACTCTGGACATTCTGCAACAATCTGTACAGCTGACAGGTATTCCTCCTATCCCAGGCCTGACTTACATCCATTATTATTTTTTTGGTTGTGTACTGGTGTAGTGTTTGCTTCACAGTCCCAGGTACACACCCATTTTTCCCATTATATGTACTTGCAATCTATCAATGGCAGTCCGTACATTTAGCTGGAAGGACCCACTTTAAATCAGAGTGGAGTGGCTTAGTGGGTTAATGTGCAATTCTGTGATTGACAGCAGGCCTGGGTTCAAGACATGGGAGGGATGATTATTCTGCTAATCTGCCTAACAGTCTGAAAAATACATAAGACAATTAAGGCACTTTTAAGCACTGTTTAGCGGGTTTGCACGATGTGATGCTTAGCTCCACATAAACCCATGCAAAAAATTTAATAAAGAAAAGAAAAAAGGGGGTGATAGGACATTGATGAAATGGGGGCAAGTAGGGGGAAAAACATACTGAAAGACAGGTAGGGGTGTGCAGGAAGGGTGTAGGAAAGGACCATAGCTTTACATTTTTTTGTACAGCAACAGCTGTGCAGGTTTTACAGAATTTGTACATAAATTTGGAGCCTCGCACCCCCAGAGAGAGGGGTAAGGACAACATAAATGTGTTAATTGATTAATTGCATAATTAGTTGTGTCTAGTGGACATGTGCAAAATGAAGAGCTATGTATGGGGCGATATATTATTGTGGGACAGGTGTCCACTTTTTTATTAAGGAGAGAGTGGAATGTTGGGGGAGGAATTTAGGTATGTGTGCGGGAGGTAAGTTGGGTAGGAGAGGTTGCATTTTCAGACAGACAAGATAGCTGACAGTGGTGGGGTGTGACACATGAGGGGGTAAACACCTTGGATGGGGAGGGTGTTGTGGAATCTGAGATGCATGTGCCTCCAGATGGCAGCAGCATGACTGAGATCCTCAATCATGGGCAGTCAGCACTGTTCCTTTACTGCCTTGAAGGTGGCTGTACTGGAGGCTGGGCAGTGGACTCACCAGGCCCCACCAGGTTGTTCAGTCTGCCACCAATCTGCCACAGGCACTGTTCATAGCTGATATGAACAATCCTGCGCACCATAGCCAGTAGCTGATCCTTGGTGACAACCCCCCTCCGCTCCACTCCCAGGGTGGGATGCGCCTCATCCCCTGAGGTGGTTCCCCCAGAAGGTGGTGCAGGGACAGCAAGGGAGCACCACCGGCTTGTTTCCCAGACATGCTGGGACCCAGTGCCATGGCCGGCTGAGGTAGAGTTGGTGGATCTCCAGGAACCAGCCTACCCTGATGGGCTATGGTTATGCAGTTAAACCAATAAGTGAGTTATGAACAAAACCATTGTTACCAATAACAGCATGTCAGAACATTGCAAATAACCCCAAGACAGTTTAATACATATTATGTGAAACATAACAATAAACAAAACAATCAGTATATTAACAGCATGCCAGTAACAGTCACAGCATAAGGCCAATAGAATAGACTAGGTAATTCAACAAGATATGCTAATATGCAAACATAGTAATACATAACATTAATAAAACACATGCTCCAAAATAAAGTTTATGGCACAACATATGTTAATAGTAAACCATAACCAATATATAAAAATAATAAATTTATGAAGATAAGGGGATGGGAGAGAGAGAAATACAGTCTATTAATACCATCATGGGCTATATAGCTGACAACGGTAATGCTGTCTACTTTACAGGTCTGCCCTTTTTTATGTGCAAATGTACCCTATAGCTGCTGTAGCATGTACATACCTCTGAAGCAATCTGCATGGGACACTATGGGCCAAGCAGTAACACCTGCAGGTACACAACTACAAAGAACATTTGCACATCAGGCGGACCTATACAACTACGATGGTGTACTGTAGGCTGATGTACTGTTACTTTCTATTGACATATAAGCATGCTAATGATACATCTGTAACAGAGGGATTATGCAACAGTAATTACATTCCATGACAGCATGCCACTTGAGAGAAATGCATGTGTACAGTAAAGAGAGTATCTGTCATGCCTTGCTTGGCAGGCATGGGGATAAATTATTATTTCACATATTTCCTATATTTTATGCATTAATAGCACATTGGTGGTAATGATTTCAACAGTCTGTGATATATGAACAAACAATTATTTGGACAATGATATGAGCTATCTCACCCATTTACCTGCAGTTCCTGTGGAGAGAATAATATCTGTAATCAATAGGTGACTAATAACGTAATATTTCTGGCAGTCATGGGGATAGAGCCCAATAGCTGTGCTTGCAGGGTACATGTACGTCACATGTAGTAATTGACTGCAGCAACCTTTCCAAGTCACAGCAGATATACAGCCATACCAAGAGTACACATTTTTATTTATTTATTTTATTTTAGTATATTTTATTATTATTTCACGTATTTACTTTATTTTATGCATTAATAGCACATTGGTGGTAATGATTCTAACAATCTGTGACATCTGAACAAACAATTATTTACATGTAATATGAGCTGTCTCACCCATTTACCTGCAGTTCCTGTGGTGAGAATGATCTCTGTAGTCAATACGTGACTGGTACTGTAATATTTCTGGCAGGCATGGGGATAGAACCCAATACCAGTGCCTGCAGGGGACATGTGTATCACATGTAGTAACCGACTGCAGCAACTTTTCCAAGACACACCAGGCATACTGCCATACCAAGATTACACATTTTATTTATTTTATGTTAATATATTTTATTATTATTATTGCACATATTTCCTTTATTTTATGCATTAAAAACACATTTGTGGTAAAGATTTTAACAGTCTGTGACATCTGAATAAACAACTATTTACACATAATATAAGCTACCTCACCCAAGTACCAGTAGTCCCTATGGTGAGAATATCTGTCATCATAACATATCTGAGTCAGTAATATTTATTAGTACATAGCACTTGATTCGAACTCTGGTCTGTGTGTGGAAAAATGTACTTTGTACACAGCATTTAAACTGAACTACTGAGTCACCACTGAAATCTGACTGACTAATATTTACCTAGAGCTCACCTGGAAACAAAATAAGACCTGGTAGTAGTAATACAATGTTATAGTACACTGCAGTGACAGTTGAACACACATGCATGTAATGCAATCATGACACAGATACTAGGTAATCTATACATTACAAAATAAAATGCAGGTGTACAAAATATATTGCTACTAAGTTAAAATGTCAGCTCTAATTCCACAACTATTGCACAACAGTTTATTACAGATACCTTCATGCATTTACTGGAATAGTTTTGAGTTTTTCTTGCATAACAGTTGGAATTCCATAGTTACGGTGCTACACATATTTTATACATAATTGATTCATGCTCTACTCTTTTTCTGTCTTATTGACTATAGATAGCATACTATAGCTGTACTCACCACACTCACAGTGCAACCTGGCCAGGTGCCTTGCAAGCGCCTTGACATTGCGAGCCCTTACCTCAGCAGATGTTGGGAGAGAAACACACCATTATGTCCATCTGGGTATTATTATTTTGTACATTTTTTGCTGTGGTTTGGGTTACGTTTTTTGGATACTTCGTTTGTGATGGATGTAATGCCTCCAGCGACTTCAACAGCACACAGACCTGAAGGTACGGCTTTGGGAACTATTGGTGCTCTCTGTAATGTCCTAAGAGACATAGTAAATCCGTTGCTTAACATGGATGCAATGGATAGTAATGACTTTCAATCGATAGATGTGGATTCTGAAATATGTATTAGACAACTGAAAAGGGATTTGGAAAACAATCTGTTCCGGTACAAACGTTTGCAATGTCAACGGCAGCATATGGAGGCAAGTATGCATTTAAAAGTTATACCTAGGGGTCTTAGGATACTGAATATGCCGTCTTACGGCAACATGTATCCGGATCTATTGGCACGCTGGCAGAAAATTAATATACAAGCCAGCATGTCATATATGCAGCTTTTAGTCGATTATTTCAAACCTAAGGAACAGGAACTTTTAGATACCTTAATGGAACAGCAAAATAACTTGCTGGAATTGATGGGTGAGGGCATGACTGATTTGTTCCTACAAGAGGTGATTGATAGAGTTACACGGTATGGCAATACTTTATTGCTACAGAAAAGGAAGAAACTGAATAGGGACAAACGAGACTTTGAACTCAATAATGTCTTTGTTTGGCCAAGAACTGTAACTACTCTCAATAAAACACTAGACCAGAACCGTGGTGAGGCTAAGCAGTTTGTAGTAACTGATGAAACTAATATTACAACTGCTCAAAATTTGGTTAAATCAAATGTACATACTGGGAAATCTACTGCCCCAGAGAAGTTTGAAGGTGAAAAAACCTGTGGAACAAGTAGGGTTGATGGTTCTGATTTGTTGATATTGAGCCCTAAATCCGTAACTTCGGTGTATTTTACACCAACTGATGAGCGGGTAGCTGTAACACAGCCAGTGGAAGCGTGTGCGTCAAAAGTTGGAACAGTTGTTAGAAGAAAAATTCAGCTTGACAAATTGAGACCGGGTGATCGTGAGGATTTTCCGTTGGTTCCTCTACCCATACGAACGGGAAGGAAAAGGTCGATGAATATAGACAACGAGGTGGGGGCCAAACGAATGGACAACAGGTCAGACAGGCAAGCCTACACGAACAAACAGAAGGTGTATCCAGGTCGTTGATTTGGAATATCTCGCGACATGAGCTGGATAATGAAGAGATGGCTTTATTGGAAATGGGTTTGTCATACATACCGAACAGGAAAGCAGGTATTAATGATTACTTATTAGCAATAAGACTTTTTGCCAGGGATGTCAATTTGAAGTTATTGTTTAATGGCAATAGTGAAGTGTCACGGCCTGCATTTAAACGTAGAAGTAACATTAATCCTAAACTATCTCCGAATTTAGAATTGTTTGTGAAGGCGGTCGAGAATGACCTGTATCGAAGTCTCGTCAGTGATTCGTGTGACTCCTTTTTCAATGCTAAACAACCATTTGATGGTGCTATTAAATCACTGAAGAATAATGTGGACATAATCGTACGACCAGCTGATAAAGGCGGACTGATTGTGATACTTGACAGGGATTTTTATGTTGATTCTCTGACATCTATGCTCAATACTGATTCATATGAAATAAGTAGTTTTGATGCGATAGAGTCATGTTGCATCAATATACGTGAGACATTACGTGACTGTTTATCTCTTGGACTTATATCTAAAGAGACTTTTGAGTATTTTGTTGTAGATTTTCCTATTATTCCTAGGATTAATGGACTACCAAAAGTACATAAACATGCAACCTTACCTCCACTGAGACCTATAGTGGCAGGGGAAGGTGCTTGCAATATTGAAAGATAATTTCTTGAGTAGGGGTTACAATCTGGACATGTTAAATATAGTATGTAGGGACACAGTCAAGTTCAGGACCAACAGAGGCAAGCCTTATTACTCTAAACCTCGCATAGATGCCATGAATGTAGGTACATCTAGAGTTTCTGACCAGTTACCCATAGTCCTTCCCATAAATTGTACATAGGTGACTAATAGCATTAATATTTCCCCACAGCAGTCATGGGGATGAGGCCCAATAGCTGTGCTTGCAGGGGTACATAATGCGTCACATGTAGTAATTATTTTGCAGCAAACCTTTCCAAGTCACAGCAGATATACAGCCATACCAAGAGTACACATTTTTATTTATTTATTTGTTGTTTTAGTATATTTTATTATTATTTCGTATTTACTTTATTTTATGCATTAATAGCACATTGGTGGTAATAGTTCTAACAATCTGTGACATCTGAACAAACAATTATTTACATGTAATATGAGCTGTCTCACCCATTTACCTGCAGTTCCTGTGGTGAGAATGATCTCTGTAGTCAATCACATTGGACTGGTACTGTAATATCTTGGCAGGCATGGGGATGGGGCAATACCAGTGCCTGCAGGGGACATGTGTATCACATGTAGTAACCGACTGCAGCAACTTTTCCAAGACACACCAGGCATACTGCCATACCAAGATTACACATTTTATTTATTTTATGTTAATATATTTTATTATTATTATTATTGCACATATTTCCTTTATTTTATGCATTAAAACACATTACTGTGGTAAAGATTTTAACAGTCTGTGACATCTGAATAAAACAACTATTTACACACATAATATAAGCTACCTCACCCCAAGTACCACAGTAGTCCCTATGGTGAGAATATCTGTCATCATAACATATCTGAGTCAGTAATATTTATTAAGTACATAGCACTTGATTCGAGACTCCTGGTCTGTGTGTGGAAAAAATGTACTTTGTACACAGCATTTAAACTGAACTACTGAGTCACCACTGAAATCTGACTGACTAATATTTACCTAGAGCTCACCTGGAAACAAAATAAGACCTAGTAGGTAGTAATACAATGTTATAGTACACTGCAGTGACAGTTGAACACACATGCATGTAATGTGCAATCATGACACAGATACTAGGTAATCTTATACATTACAAAAATAAAATGCAGAGTGTACAAAATATATTGCTACTAAGTTACCCAAAATGTCAGCTCTAATTCCGCAACTATTGCACGTAATAACAGTTTATTACAGCATACCTTCATGCATTTACTGGAATAGTTTTGAGTTTTTCTTGCATAACCGGTTGGAATTCCATGAGTTCACGGTGCTACACATATTTTATACATAATTGATTCCATGCTCTACTCTTTTCTGTCTTATTGACTATAGATAGCATACTATAGCTGTACTCCACTCACAGGTGCAACCTGGCCAGGTGCCTTTACAAAGCCATGCTATGACATTGCGAGCCCTTACCTCAGCAGATGTTGGGAGAGAAACACACCATTATGCATACCAGTTTAGCAGACATTCAAAATTAAATATTGGTGAAACACAGGTAAAAATATTTACACACATATGGAATATTGTCCACCCAGAATTCTTGGACCCAACCATCCAAGAGACCACCTTTCTTCTCTTAAGGTCATCATGGTGGTGACAACACTGCTCACCTGTGTGAGGGATACCAACTGCACTGGTGAAGTCCCTTGGCAGCAGGTCCCAGCCCTCAGCTTTGTACTCCTAGCCCTGGTAACCTCCATGCATGAAACAGTCTTCATGGTTTTTCACTAGGAGCCTGATCATAACCCTGGACTCCTCAATGCTCTTCCACTGTGCCCAAAAACATGAACCCTCTCCAACACTTGCCATTGCATCCTTCAGAGACAGAACTCTAATGGATTATGGTGTATTCCCGCCTATTGAGCTTAATATATCCCTTTTTCCCACCCTTACATGCCATTGGGCAATATTTAAAAATGCAGAGTGTTGCTTAGCAGCATGAAAATTAGCTCAGCTCAACTGAGCAGTGCTTTAACTGGCAATGCTTAACAATGCTTAGCAGTGCACAAACCAGCTAAGCACTGTGAAGTGGTGCTTAAACAGAGATTGTTTATGCAGTGCTTATCATGACTTAGCAAGCCTTAGCAGAGCTTAGCTGAGCGCAGCACATCATGATTTGAAAATAATCAGCATAATTTGTTTTGCAAAAATAATTGCTTAATTTCCCTTCCAAGTATTCAAATGTCACACCTACTGCACAGGCAGCCATAACTCTATCCACTTGACTACATGGATATGTGGAATGCTGATGTACTTTTACATATACCTGTCAGCTATGATTAAGCAGTGCTGAGCATTGCACCATGCTGTCCAAAGCCACTCAGCTATGCTTAAACTTGATCTTTGAATTCATAAT
The DNA here is from genome assembly GCF_019279795.1 of Protopterus annectens. Lineage (NCBI taxonomy): Eukaryota > Metazoa > Chordata > Ceratodontiformes > Protopteridae > Protopterus > Protopterus annectens. Next base: position 61,046,220 of record NC_056745.1, read on the forward strand.
TAAATGCATCTGGTTTCTATTTTTAGATGCCTGGCACTTGTCAATTGCTGTGCACCATGCCGCGCAAACTTCAAAAAAAGCAATAGATATACATACACTGATATAATGCATTTTGACAGTGCAAGGGTTGTGTTACTCATCTGCAGACACAGTTAGTAACACATGTCCTGCACTGATTCAATAACTGTGTTCCACAGCTCTCCCTCAGCAATGTGCCATCATTAATATGCATGACGCTGTACCGAGGGGGAACCACATACATGGCTACGGTACCTTCCATGTAGGCTGTACACTATGTTACATGGACTTTTAAATCTGGAGGTAAGTGTACATGATCTGTACTCAAGAACATCCTACCACATTTTTATGCTTTCTAGTCACTCAGATAGATTATACTAAGTGTACAGGTAGTCTACACTTTGTGGTAACCTTTATAAACCCCCCTCAGTATTTAAAGCTGCAAGAAAATCAGTAAGAAAACTAAAATTGGGAAGAAGAAGGTGTGAGTTATGTTTGTGTTGTCTGTTCACTCAGAACAATGTACACTTAGTGAAGGCACTAATGAGTCCTAGAGATGTTTTTTTCATGACTTTTGATTAGATAAAGTGATAGATAAATAGAATGGCACCCATGTATACATACATATCTCAATATCTATCTTTGTAGACAGATATAGATAGGTATTGGTGCTATATATATATATATATATATATATATATATATATATATATATATATATCTGTATCTATATATATATATATATATATATATATATATATATATATATATATATATATATATAATGTGTATATATATATATATATATATATATTATATATACATATATATTATATATACATATATATTATATATATATATATATATATATATATATATATATATATATATCCAAAAAACGTAACCCAAACCACAGCAAAAAATGTACAAAATAATAATACCCAGATGGATGAATGCAGTATAAAACTCAAAATACCACGTAAATCAAGATGCAGTCGAAGTAAATCCACAGTATTTAATGTGAAGACAGAAACGTTAAGCTACTATCGCGTTGCCGCTTCATCAGACACAATTAAAATCAAGGTAGTGCAACATAAATAGTGGTGAAAACATTCAAAAAATCGCCACTTCCATTATACACTTAATACATCATATCCTACTTGACTTAGAAAACACATTCAAAACATTATGACAAGGCTCCAAAGCATAAACTCATTTATACTCTGCTGCATAAAATATACACAAGCATGTATAATTGAAACACTAACAGCAAAGTAATAGCAAATTAAAACAAAAATGGACTATATATGAAAATATATAATAGTAGTAAAAATAGAAAGAAAATAAAAATAAAAATAATAAAAACAACATGTATCAAAAGAAAAGTCCAAGGAAACAGAAGCAAAAATACATGAATGCTATATCTACTTAATCGGTCTAGCTTTTAGGGCAGGTTTTAATGGTACATACTCATTAAGCCCCCTACCACGATGGGCACCTAGCCTAAGAATCCATTCGGACTCAGATAGTTCAGTGCAATTCACCCTATCTCCACCTCTCAGATTATGTTGATAGACATGAAGCACTTGGAATAGAAAACTATGGGCTGAATTATCGAGCATGTGCTTAGCTAAAGCACTGCAAGCATCAGACCTGGAGTAGCAATAATAATGGTCTCTAATGCGCTCACGCAAAGACCTGTTGGTTTTGCCAACATAGAAGGCAAAACAGATGGTACAATAAGCTACATAAACCAAATCTCGCGTGTTGCAGTCTGCTGTACACTTCAGTTCCCATAGCCTGCCGTCATTTGGATTTCTAAAGAATCTAGATGTGTCCACTCTATCACACTGAGGGCATGACCCACATTTACTAGTACCAAAAGTAGATTGTAACGCTTTCACATGATGGTCTGCACATAAGTTAGGAAAACATAACTGTTGTTTCAGGTTTTTCATATTATTATAGACATACCTAGGACAATTCCCAACAACACTTTGTGTGTTAGTGTCTGTTACCAGAATATTCCAATTCTTAAATAGAATTTCTTGTACAATTTGTACATTACCAGCATAGGGAAGGACTATGGGTAACTGGTCAGAAACTCTAGATGTACCTACATTCATAGCATCTATGCGAGGTTTAGAGTAATAAGGCTTGCCTCTGTTGGTCCTGAACTTGACTGTGTCCCTACATACTATATTTAACATATCCAGATTGTAACCCCTACTCAAGAAATTATCTTTCAATATTGCAAGCTCATTCTGGAATCTGCTGTCATCGGAGCACAATCGTGATATCCTAAGGGCTTGTCCCTTAACAATATTGGAAAAAGTTCTAGGATGATGCATACTATCTGTGGATAAGTATGACGCATTATAACAGTCCTTTCTATAAACAGTTGTATGGAATCTACCTAGATCTTTATAGACCGTCACATCCAAGAAATTAATGCTGCGATTGGAATATTGCATGGTAAATTTCAAGAAACCATCAAGGCCATTGATGTGGGCCAGAAAAGATTCAAGCTCATGGGCAGAGCCACGCCAAAGGAGAAAGAGGTCGTCCACAAATCTTCTGTAGAAGACGACATGTGGACAAGATAGTATGACATCCTTCTCCCAAGCAGCCAAAACTAAATTGGCATACGAGTTGGCGCAACTCGTGCCCATCGCAACTCCTTTTTATTACTATTTTTATTATTTTTATTACTATTATATATTTTTTATATATAGTCCATTTTTTGTTTTAATTTGCTATTACTTTTGCTGTTAGTGTTTCAATTATACATGCTTGTGTATATTTTATGCAGCAATGAGTTTATGCTGGAGCCTTGTCATAATGTTTTGAATGTGCTTTCTAAAGTCAAAGTAGGATATGATGTATTGAAGTAATATAATGGAAGTGGCGTTTTTGAATGTTTTCACTACTATTTATGTTGCACTACCTGTGATTTTAATTGTAACGTCTGATGAAGCGCAACTACCATAGCGATAACGCTCGCTGTCTTCACATTAAACTACTGTGGATTTACTTCGACTGTCCCATCTTGATTTACGTGGTATTTCCAACTGAAGTTTTATACTGCATTCATCCATCTGGGCATTATTATTTTGCCCCAATACGATTTTGCTGTGGTTTGGTCACGTTACCCTTTTGATAATGCACCGTTGTGATGGATGTAATGCGCCTCCAGCAACTTCAACAGCACACAGACCTTGAAGGTGCGGCTTTGGGAACTATTGGTTGCTCTCTGTAATGTCTGAGATTCATAGTAAATCCGTTGCTCAACATGGATGAAATGGATAGTAATGACTTTCAATCGATAGATGTGGACTCGGAGATTTGTGTCAAACAATTGAAGAGGGATCTGGAAAATAATCTTTTCCGTTACAAAGCGCCTGCAATGCCAACGGCAGCATATGGAGGCAAGTATACATCTCAAGGTGATACCGAGGGGCCTCAGGATACTGAATATGCCGTCTTACGGCAATATGTATCCGGATCTTCTGGCACGCTGGCAGAATATCAATATACAAGCTAGCATGTCCTACATGCAGCTTCTTGTCGATTATTTTAAGCCTAAGGAACAGGAGCTTCTTGATACGTTGATGGAACAGCAGAATCAGTTGTTGGAGTTAATGGGTGAAGCTATGACTGATTTATTCTTGCAGGAGGTAATTGATAGAGTCACACGCTATGGTAACACTCTATTGTCACAAAAAAGGAAGAAACTTAATAGGGATAAACGAGACTTTGAATTAAATAATGTTTTCGTTTGGCCAAGAACTGTAACTACTCTTAACAAAACACTAGACCAGAACCGAGGTGAGGTCAAGCAGCTTGTAGCAACTGATGAAGCTACTATTACAACTGCTCAAAATTTGATTAAATCAAATACACATACTGGGAAACCTACTGCCCCAGAGAAGTTTGAAGGTGAGAAAACCTGTGGAACAGGTAGGGTTGATGGTTCTGATTTGCTGATATTGAGCCCTAAATCCGTAACTTCGGTGTATTTTACACCAACTGATGAGCGGGTAGCTGTAACACAGCCAGTGGAAGCGGGTGCGTCAAAAGTTGGAACAGTCGTTAGAAGGAAAATTCAACTTGACAAACTGAGACCGGGTGACCGTGAGGATTTTCCGTTGGTTCCTCTACCAACATCTGACGGAAGGAAAAGGCTCGATGAATATAGACAACGAGGTGGGGGCCAAAGCGAATGGACAACAGGTCAGACAGGCGTTTCCAAGCCTACACGAACAAACAGAAGGTGTATCCAGGTCGTTGATTTGGAATATCTCGCGACATGAGCTGGACAATGAAGAGATGGCTTTATTGGAAATGGGCTTGTCATACATACCGAATAGGAAAGCAGGTATTAATGATTACTTATTAGCAGTAAGACTTTTTGCCAGAGATGTCAATTTGAAGTTATTGTTTAATGACAATAGTGAAGTGTCACGGCCTGCATTTAAACGTAAAAGCAACATTAATCCTAAACTATCTCCGAATTTAGAATTGTTTGTGAAGGCGGTCGAGAATGACCTGTATCGAAGTCTCGCCAGTGATTCGTGTGACTCTTTTTTCAATGCTAAACAAACTTTTGATGGTGCTATTAAATCACTTAAGAATAATGTGGACATAATCGTACGACCAGCTGATAAAGGCGGACTGATTGTGATACTTGATAGGGATTTTTATGTTGACTCTTTGACATCCATGCTTAATACTGATTCATATGAATTAAGTAGTTTTGATGCGATAGAGTCATGTTGCATCAACATACGTGAGACATTACGTGATTGTTTATCTCTTGGACTTATATCTAAAGAGACTTTTGACTATTTTGTTGTAGATTTCCCTATTATTCCTAGGATCAATGGACTACCGAAGATACACAAACACGCAACTTTACCTCCACTGAGACCTATAGTTGCAGGGGAAGGTGCTTGCAATATTGAAAGATAATTTCTTGAGTAGGGGTTACAATCTGGACATGTTAAATATAGTATGTAGGGACACAGTCAAGTTCAGGACCAACAGAGGCAAGCCTTATTACTCTAAACCTCGCATAGATGCCATGAATGTAGGTACATCTAGAGTTTCTGACCAGTTACCCATAGTCCTTCCCTATGCTGGTAATGTACAAATTGTACAAGAAATTCTATTTAAGAATTGGAATATTCTGGTAACAGACACTAACACACAAAGTGTTGTTGGGAATTGTCCTAGGTATGTCTATAATAATATGAAAAACCTGAAACAACAGTTATGTTTTCCTAACTTATGTGCAGACCATCATGTGAAAGCGTTACAATCTACTTTTGGTACTAGTAAATGTGGGTCATGCCCTCAGTGTGATAGAGTGGACACATCTAGATTCTTTAGAAATCCAAATGACGGTAGGCTATGGGAACTGAAGTGTGCAGCAGACTGCAACACGCGAGATTTGGTTTATGTAGCTTATTGTACCATCTGTTTTGCCTTCTATGTTGGCAAAACTAACAGGTCTTTTTAAGTGCGTAGGCGCATTAGAGACCATTACTATTGCTACTCCAGGTCTGATGCTTGTAGCGCTTTAGCTAAGCACATGCTCGATAACTCAGCCCATAGTTTTCTATTCCAAGTGCTTCATGTCTATCAACACAATCTGAGAGGTGGAGATAGGGTGAATTGCACTGAACTATCTGAGTCCGAATGGATTCTTAGGCTAGGTGCCCATCGTGGTAGGGGGCTCAATGAGCATGTACCATTGAAACCTGCCCTAAAAGCTAGACCGATTAAGTAGATATAGCATTCAGGTATTTTTGCTCCTATTTCCCTCAACTTTCTTTTTGATACATGTTATTTTATTTTCATTCTTAATTTTATTATTATTATATATTTTTATATACAGTTCATTTTTTGTTTCATATGTTATTACTTTTGCTGCTAGTATTTTAATTATATATGCTAGTGTATGTTTTATGCAGCAATGACTTTATGCTTTGAAGCCATGTCATGATGTCTTGAATGTGGTTTTCTAAGTCAAGTAGGATATGATGTAATTAAGTGCATAATGGAAGTGACGTTTTTTGAATGTTTTTTACTACTATTTATGCTGCTTTACCTTGATTTTAATTGTAACGTCTGATGCGTGAGACGGGCAACCCGGCGATACGCTTAACGTTTCTGTCTTCACATTAAATACTGTGGATTTCTTGAAACTGCATCTTGATTTCACATTGGTATTTTGGCGTTTTATACTGCATTCATCCATCTGGGCATTATTATTTTGTATATATATATATATATATATATATATATATATTTTTATATATATATATATATATATATATAGATAGAGAGAGATATGTATATATAGCAGTATATACATATATATAGATAGAACGATAGGATTACATTTGGCTGAATAGTCTGCTTCTTTTGAGTTCCACTTTGCAACATTCAGTCAAAAAGATATTTGATTGAATTCTGCAAAAGTGTTTAGATTTGTGCAGGATGATGTGTTTGAATGCTTGAAATCATTATCTTGTATGTAGGATACTGTATCTGACCAGAGTAAATGAGTGAATTTGTACTGCATGTGGTTTTGATAAGATCGCATTCAGGCTGACAAAGTGAAATTAAGTTTTTCCCACTATCATATGATGATCTCTGAGTTGGGATATGTGTGTGCGTGTGTGTGTGTGTGTGTGTGTGTGTGTGCGTGTGTGTGTGTGTGTGTGTATGTGTGTATTATATCATAAATATCAAACACAGAGAATCATAATCATTAATATATTCAAGACAATAAAATTGCACTGCATTTTATGTCATGAGTGATCACCAACAAACCACACACATACCTGCAAAAATACAATAAACACCTCTGTTAACTAATAAATGAAGATTTTTTGCAGGGCGCAAGGCAAAACATATCACCTAACAAGTCAATGAAAAAAGTGTTTTTGCAGGAGGTTGCACATCATTTGGGGTGATAAGGCCGAGAGACTCCACAAGCAGTATATATCCCCAGACTACTCATAAACTAGTACATATTCTTTTACTTATAAATATAGATTTCCTCCTAAACTACACAATGTCCAGATCTCTCTAAATACTTCCTACTGAAGTATACATATATTTTTTGTATATAATTAACCTGTTTTCTCTTTTGAACTTAAGTTTTACTTTTTATGTGTTATACCTGCATATTGTATAGTATAAGCATTCTTGCACTATATGTAAGTTGTTTCTGTCCTCACGGGATTTTATGTTGTAACCTGTAATATGCATTGTTCACAATGAATGCTGCTATTTAGTCTTTTTTTTTTCTTCTTTTATTTTTCTCTTGTTGTACCTGGAATCTGCTTGTTTACTATGAATATTTTTATTTAGTCTTATTTTGTGTATTGATTACTAAGTTTTTCATTTATCTGTCTTGGAGCTTATCTCTCCGGGCCTCTACTGAAAATGGACATGTATCCAGTTAGACTAGCCCGGTCAACAAATGTAAAATAAATAAATAAATAAATAAATAAATAAATAAATAAATAAATAAGAGAGGCACTGTTACATAAACCCCAAGAAGAGAAAATACTTCCTGAAGAGAAGAATCACTCTCAGCAGACACAGAAAACAATGTACCATCACTGATGTTTTTGCACTAAACCAGCTCAGCAGGAGACTAACTCATCCCTAAACAGACGTTATTCTTCACTCATAGAACCATTTAACTACAAAGTAACTGACCAGATCCGAGTCTAGAATGTTTTGCATTCAACATTTCATACACTAGTACAACTATATCAAACATATAATTGTTTGAGATCTTGGAATTGCACATATGGGGTGTAGGGTGACACAGTGGCTCCTCACAGAAAAGGATGTTTCATTCAGCTCTTGACTGCCATCTTTGCAGAGTCTACATCTGTTATCTGTGTGCACATGGGTTTTCTTGGGGTACAATGTTTTCTTCCCACTTCCACAAGACATGTAGTTGGTGTTGGCAGATTGGTTACTCTTAATTTTTCCTAGGGTGCCTTTGCTGTGTGTGTGTGTGTGTGTGTGTGTGTGTGTGTGTGTGTGTGTGTGTGTGTGTGTGTGTGTGTGTGTGTGTGTGTGTGTGTGTGTGTGTGTGTGTTGTGCACACAGTCATGCTTGCAATTGTGTGATGCAGAAGGAGGGCTTATTTCTGTTCTCTTACTTGTCTAACAAATTCTGTAGAAGGCAACAGCTAATTCGGGAGTTGCTATACGGAGACAGATAGCTAGTTAGCAAGATAAATAGATACCGGAGCTGTAGCTAAGGTGGTTAAAAGTTTTTTTTTTTATTGATTCTCATGTTTTAGAAGAGATCAATTTCAGTTGAAGAGGCATCATTTTGGAGAAGTGCTAAGGGCATCAAATCACCTACTTGCAAATCTGATACACAAACACACACACACACACACAAACATATATAGACAAATATGTGTGTGTATACATATATATATCTATATATATATATATATATATATATATATATATATATATATATATATATATAGAGAGAGAGAGAGGGAGAGATTTATAGACATACTATGCATTTACATGTATATTTATGTGTGTGTGTGTGTGTGTGTGTGTGTGTGTGTGTGTGTGTGTGTGTGTGTGTGTATGTAGTTAGATATAGATACAGATGCATGTATATATATATATATATATATATATATATATATATATATATATATATATATATATATATATATATGTGTGTGTATATATATATATATATATATATACATATACACAAGACTGCACAGTCCTCCGGGAAAGGGAATATTCCCCTACCCCAGGCTGTTGACCTCACACATCTGTCAAGCTAACTGTAGTCTGGCCATACACAGTCAACTTAGACTGCTATTGGCAGTGCACAACACACTTTTGAAATTTTCACTAACACCCATCTGGATTTATATGAATAGATATATATATATATATATATATATATATATATATATATATATATATATATGCTCTTGGGTCTAACTTCTGTCCTTCTCAAAAACACACTTTATCAAAAAGAACAGAAGAAGCTGAACCCACTTTAAAGTAAAAAGTGCACTTGGGTATTTCAAATGGAATTTCTCCAGCATATTTAAAGTATGTGGTATGGACTTCAAGGGTAATGGAGTGGGGGGGCCAACAGCTAGTTTGAGATATTCTGTAGGACTGCACTTTGGTGGTAAGTTGCACACATGGAGAGGCTCAAACATGTAATACTGCTTGACTAGCCATGAGGTGTGTTTTCTTTGCTTGAAGTAAATTGGGACTCACATCTACCTTTATGTTCATTTTCCCAGTGCAGTAGCCTGGTCTAAATTTGTGGGAAAGCATTATAGCCCTGTACTGCTGTGATGCTCTCTGTGGCTTTTAAGCTATATCTCAGGAATGTATCATCACCAAAGTATGTTTACATGTCAGAAAAGTTTATCAGGCTAGCAATGCCCAAAAAATGCACTTCCATGTTTTTAGCCAACATTCAATAGCCTAGAAGGGGACAGGTAAAGACCATTCCTTGCAAAAGCTTGTAGCAAGCATCAACCATGTCCTCCCAAGCTGATAAGCATTGTACTCCCCTTAAAATACTTTTCAAACCCAATTATTAAAGTCAGTATCTTCTGCACATATTGTGACACATCAATGGAGAGGCAGAATGCTGCTCAATGTAAAGATCAAACCAACCAGGATGCAAAGGTCAGAAGCACCATTTTGGAACTTTATATTTCATATAGTCCAAGGAGGTACATCTCAGAGTGAATTACACCCAGATGAATATGATGGAGTCATACTGGTACCATAATGGTTCAATTACCTGAGTGCGTGCATCCATGCATCCATGCATGTACACCCTCTTTTTCCCATTTTTGCACATGGGGTAGGGGTGTCACCTCAACAGTGACAATCATCTGGAACCAAGGTTTACAACACCAGGTGGCTAGCCTTGCCCTGGTAGTTCTTCCACCCTGCACACTTGCACAAACACTTGCATAAATGACCAATTTAGAGTGTCTAGTCCACCTACTACATGTGATTGGAATGTGTGAGGAAACTGGAGCACCCAGAAAAAAACACTAGAAAACAAGAAGGACATGCAGCCTCCACAAAGAAGGCATTCTAGCTCAGAATCAAACTGTGAAACAATTTGCTGTGAGGCAACAATGCTATTCCTTATGCCACTGAGTGGTTGCATGACCTGTTGGATCCTGACACCTGTTAAGCAACTGACCATGACTCTGTCCTTACTCACCCTGGTGAGTGGGACATCTATGTGCCTCACAATGGCGTCTCCTATGATCAAAGTATTGGGCTGTTTTTTGTATGCCTTACTGCTGTATAGCCCTGGCCCATTCAGTAATATATTTTCAGTCTGTCTGATGTTATATAGCATCATTATTTGCAAGCAGTTACAGCAGGGCAGACACATTCAGGAGGAAGAAGTCCAAGACTCATCAGTGGAGGAGATGCCTGATGAATAGCCTGTGGAGAAACCATCTGCAATGGCAAAGCCTGTGAAGAAGGAGGTGCCTGCTGAGAAGCCTGTAAAAGAGCTGGCTTTGGGGAAGGAACCTGTGAAGGAGGAGGTGCCTGAAGAGGAGCCTCTGGAGGGGCCAACTGCAGGGGAGGAGCCTGTGAAGGAGGAGGTGCCTGATGAGGACCCAATGGACAAGCCAGCTACAGGGAAGAACTATGCTAGATGGAGGCCAGTGTAGTATGCTGCAGCACTGGCTAAGATATAACATTGAGTTCATATCTCTGGGCCAAATTATTATAGAGAAAAGTAAAAATGATGAATGTAAACCCACATCCACGCTGTGCTATAACATGTATAGACTGGCTGCACTGTTTGTAAGACATAGGCTACCTAAATAATAGAGTACTGAAAGCAAGGTATATTTATCATTTGCACAGGTGGAGAGATCCACAGTGTCAGTTGTCATCAGTGGCAGTTCTGCACGTGGAAGAGTTTTTGAAAAATAGCACACATGTTGCCTGGTTGGCAAACTAGGACTGACTGGCTGGGAAGTGGTTTTCTTTCCAGAGGCAATTCATAAGCCAGACTGAAGGTCTGTTGGGAAACAGCTCTAGCACATGTTGTAGCACTGTGCCAGGATTTGTTGGACAGCCCAAGGGCACCCACAGGAGATGTATGCACAGACAAGGCACATTCTTGCCCAGAGGAGACCCCTATACTGGGACAGTCACAAGCACAACACATACATGCTGAAAGGATGGAATGATCTGTGACAGTGAATATTTACCCAAGCTACAGGTGAACTCAGAACTAGCATTCCACCAATGTGAATATCCACATCACAATGTACCTTCATTAATACAAATGGAGGTGGTGGCACTGTGTTTGCCTGAATGTGGTCTCCCCCTTCCTTTGCAAGTATCCCTATCAATGACAGAGGTGGACTGGCAAAAGGAAGTGCATCATTCATGACATGTGGCTATACAGTGGCACCTGCTATATGCAAGCTCTCAACAAAACTTGTGCATGATGTGAATACGTGTCCTACATACTCCCTGAGGTCATCATGCAGACGACATACTACCAGTACTACATCAGTAATATCTGTGTCTATGTCTGCCTGTGCCCATATTATGGCTCTGCACAAATGCTTGGGTCTGCAGACAATACCACTGGCGTGTTCATCCACTGATGCAATGGCCACTACTGTAAAAAAATTTTTTTAAAGATTCCTTTGGGAAAATTTCCCAAATGACGGAAAGGCTTTATTGGGAAATTTTTGGAAAGTGGGGGGAAGCCGGGATTTTTTTGCCAAAAAACGGCCCGGAAAATTTGGGTTTTTTTTTGGAAAGGGGCTTATTGAAAAACCATCTGTTTTTGCCTTCTAGGGGTTGGGGCAAACCAACAGGGTTTGGGGCGCCCTTTTTTTGGGGGAAAAAAATTTTTGAGCGCATTATATTATTATTGCTACTCCAGGTCTGATGCTTGCAGTGCTTTAGCTAAGCACATGCTCGATAATTCAGCCCATAGTTTTCTATTCCAAGTGCTTCATGTCTATCAACATAATCTGAGAGGTGGAGATAGGGTGAATTGCACTGAACTATCTGAGTCCGAATGGATTCTTAGGCTAGGTGCCCATCGTGGTAGGGGGCTTAATGAGTATGTACCATTAAAACCTGCCCTAAAAGCTAGACCGATTAAGTAGATATAGCATTCAGGTATTTTTGCCCCTGTTTCCTTGGACCTTCCTTTTGATACATGTTATTGTTATTTTTATTCTTATTTTTA
>NC_056745.1:61063525-61086025 GCF_019279795.1 Protopterus annectens
TGTCAGTTGTCAGTGGCAGTTCTGCGCGTGGAAGAGTTTTTGAAAAATAGCACACATGTTGCCTGGTTGGCAAACTAGGACTGACTGGCTGGGAAGTGGTTTTCTTTCCAGAGGCAATTCATAAGCCAGACTGAAGGTCTGTTGGGAAACAGCTCTAGCAGATGTTGTAGCACTGTGCCAGGATTTGTTGGACAGCCCAAGGGCACCCACAGGAGATGTATGCACAGACAAGGCACATTCTTGCCCAGAGGAGACCCCTATACTGGGACAGTCACAAGCACAACACATACATGCTGAAAGGATGGAATGATCTGTGACAGTGAATATTTACCCAAGCTACAGGTGAACTCAGAACTAGCACTCCACCAATGTGAATGTCCACATCACAATGTACCTTCGTTAATACAAATGGAGGTGGTGGCACTGTGTTTGCCTGAATGTGGTCTTCCCCTTCCTTTGCAAGTATCCCTATCAATGACAGAGGTGGACTGGCAAAAGGAAGTGCATCATTCATGACATGTGACTATACAGTGGCACCTGCTATATGCAAGCTCTCAACATCACTTGTACATGATGTGAATACGTGTCCTACGTACTCCCTGAGGCCATCATGCAGACCACATACTACCAGTACTACATCAGTAATATCTGTGTCTATGTCTGCCTGTGCCCATATTATAGCTCTGCACAAATGCTGGGTTGCAGCAATGGTCATATCTAGCCTGGGTCGTAGACAATACCACTGGCGTGTTCATCCACTGATGCAATGGCCACTACTGTCTTCCTTTTTGCTGTCTGTAATCTGCACAGCCAGTGGTGAGTTTCCCACAGGTAAAAACATCCCTCCCTAGTAGACCTGTCTGAATCTTACTGACCTTGTGTGTCATTCTGGCTTTGTTGAGCAAGTTTTACAGATAGAGAAGCTATGTCCATGGAATGCTGTGGGGATGTGGACATCGCACTTCCTGTGTCAAACACTGACATCATGATCTTTGACCATGCCAGGATTTGCCTAACATCATCATCATTATAGCTGGGCAATTCCCTACCATCATGTAGCCATATATCCATTGTGGAGAACCCTGATAACACAGCAGTAGTGAAAACACAAAATGAAATCCAAACTAAGTAAGACCCTTCATCAAAAGCTAAAGCCCAGTGAATAAAATACTACTGCTAGTTAATACAGTGGTACAGGAAATTAATAATTAATATACTTTGTTTAGGTTGCTTGTACATCTGAGGCTGAGATCCATCCATCCAACAGATGTTCCTGCAAAATTAAATGGTCATGGCTTTAAGCTGTAGTACACACTTACCAACTACAGCAAATATTTACCCATGTAATGATGTACCCACCTGGGGCATCACCAAGAGATCTTCATGGTGGTCTGCTCAGCTTTACATCAATATCTAAGGATCATTCTTGGATTGTGGACCTGGCTGGATCCTCATGCATAAATTGCAAGAACTCTGTCATCTCTGGTAAGTGTGTAATTCAGTCAGCAGGCCACCTCCTGTTATCCTCTGATCCTATGCCAGGCAGGTTGTCTGACCATTTGCAGCAGTTATTATGTCAATGGCTTGACATCTCACTTGGCCATGCATTCTGTTCTGGCCAACAATAGCCTTGATGTCATTAAAGATGTCCCAAAAGGCATGGTAGCAGAAGGACTGGTCAGGTTTCCCATGGCTGATCACCCTTTGACAGTGGGGAGAGAGCACTGTTAGCATGATTTCATTCCATGCAGGGGATACATTGCTTTTCTGTTGTTTAACACATCATGGTATACTTGTATGAAGTACAAAGGATAAATGGATGGGAGAACTTTTACATTCCTACCTGACATATGCCTACACAACTTTAAAACGTAACATGCAGTGATGGCAAGAACTGTGTGGCCTTAATATGTGTATATGTGGAAACTCTCAAAGACATACGATATGCATGCTTCTTCCAGCCCCCCTAAGAAGTGGAATCCATATGGAGAAGAATTATAGTGGCCTCCCACAGTACTCCACAGCTGAGTACCATAACTGTTGCACGTGGCACAGGAAGAACATCTCTTTAAGGATACCTAAATATGCTGTGTCTGAGCATATTGAGGTATTGTATGTAAACAAGATACACCGTTAATAAACAAAAGCGTACCCTACCAAGGCCAGAAATTCTTCAGTAATCTCAGTGATGATTTGCTAAACATCAGGGACATATTGGATTCCATTTTTGTAAGTGAGGTTTGGAAATAATCAAATATAACTATTTGGGGCCTACTGTGTCCTGCTTAAAATTGCACAGAGTTTTCAGTTTCACAAGACCATCTATTCCCCAGCCTTCCACTCATTGGCAAGTGTACAGAGCACAAGAGTAGTCAGTCACAATGACTTGCAAGAAAATGTTGCCTTAGTGTCAAATGCCATGCTCCAGATGGGGAGAAGCTCGTCATCATGAAGTCATCAGCTTCTTCATAACAGCACCACTTGTCATGTGACTCTCTTAACTATTCTGTGGAATTTAATTGGCGTACTTTTTTCTTTTTAAAGTTCCCTTCTCTCTACTAATTGCAAATGATATTTGCTAAGATTGTGGATCCAATTGGTTTAGCTAATGATACCACAATTTTGAACATGGACTGGTCTATGCTTATGTATTCTGACACTAATGTTAAGCTGGGCAAACTGACCAAACTTGTGGACCATATATTACATCTGAAATTAAAGCCGAAAATGCTCAAATCAAGATGCATCTCGAGACATGCTCAACTAAAATTATTTGTTTGGAGTCTGTCATGAATCTTCAGGCCACATACTGTCAGGAAAGCTCTTCTGGCATGCAAGTGCATGAAGAGACCATTAATTTATAGGTTCATAGGTGTGTACTAGGCTAATGGCCCTGGAGCCTTTACAAGCCTAGAGCATAGAAGGGATCTGGCATTGTGCCGCCCGATGTTAGTTCCCAGTGTCTCTATTAAGTAGAGCCACTGGAGTGATCCCCGGGGTGAACTTTCTATTACCCATCCACTCATCAAGATTTCTCTTGAAGAGGACAGCGAGGTGTTCTGCTTGACATGTATGGGAAGTCTATTTCAGAGCATGGGCAGTCTCTGGGTGAGGAACCTGCCCCTCCAGCATGTTTTGTTGATTATGGTAATAAGGTTGAGGTCTCTGGAGTGTGTGGTGTGGAGAGATTGGGATTTCTTTAGATGTAGCATTTCTAACAGAGCTGGGTCAGAAATGGCTTTGTAAGTTAAACAGAGATCGCCTCTAAGTAGGCGATACGAGACAGAGAATAGCTGGAGTCTTCTGAGTCTGTCCATGTAGGACATGTGTTTAATGCCTATGGTCCTCTTCGTGAGGTACTTTTGTGGCCTCTCCAGCTATTGCAGGTGTCTAGTGAGGTACATGCCAAATTGGACATTAGACTCGATGATTCATCTAATGAGGGAAGAAGAGACCTCTTTCTTCCTGGCTGCAAAACCCTTGGTAATGAGATGTGCCACATAGAAGGACTTTCTGACCACAATGGCAATGTGGTCGAAAGAGAGGTTGCTGTCAACCTGCATTCCCAAATCTCTTATAATGCCTTCAGTGTTCAGTGGGCTTCCATTGATGTGATAATTAGTGGGAAAATAATTTTTACCAAAGGAGTTTATGATGCATTTTTTGGTGTTAAGCATAAGGCCATGGTTTTCAACACCAGTCATTGGTCTCAATGAGGCCTTTTTGTAGGATGTCTGCATCACTTGGGGAGTTAATAATGGCTCCCAGCTTGCAAGTGGTCTTCGAACTTGGCCAGCCAGAGTCCATTTGAGTTGGCTTAGACTTCTAAGAAGTAGATGCTCAACAGGAGAGGACCCAGGACCAATCCCTGTGGGACTCCACTCATGACTGGTCGGCACTCTGACTTGGAGTCTGCTACTTTCACATTGTGTCTTCTATCTGTGAGCCAATTTGCAACCCACCTAGTGACATAGGGGTTTATGCCTAGTTTTGTGAGTTCATCAATATTTCCTGAGTGAGAAATGGTATCAAAGGGCTTGGCCAGATTGATGTAGGGTGTATGCACTGCCTTACCTTCATTCTCAGCCCTGGTGATTGACTCAAAGAAGTCAACCAGGTTGAGCAGGCATGATTTCCCTTTCACAAAGCCAAACTGTACGGGGTCCAGAGTTTGGAGATTTCCTATATCTTTTTTAATCAGGTCCATGATTATGTGCTCCATAGCTTTACATCTCAGACTCATCAGGCTAATAGGGAGATAATTCCCAGGGTCTGTAGTCACTCCTTCTTTATGGAGAATGAAAAATAAGTGCTGCTACCATCTGAAGATTGTAATCCCCAGTGAGAAAAGTATCAAGACCAAAACTGGACACAACCACCACGATGTTATAAAACCAGTGTTTAATATCGAAGTAAAACAAAATAAGATAAAATAAGCGCTTTCACATGCTACACAGGCATGCTTCTTCAGGAAATCACATGCTACACAGGCATGCTTCTTCAGGAAATCACATGCTACACAGGCATGCTTCTTCAGGAAATCACATGCTACACAGGCATGCTTCTTCAGGAAACCTGAAGAAGCATGCCTGTGTAGCATGTGAAAGTGCTTATTTTATCTTATTTTGTTTTACTTCGATATTAAACACTGGGTTTATAACATCGTGGTGGTTGTGTCCAGTTTTGGTCTTCATACTCTTCTTTATGGAGAGGATGACTGTAGCAGTGCACCATTCATTATGGAGAAAGCCTGAGGTGAGGCTGTGACTGAACAGGGCACACAGCTGTGGTGCCAGTTCACTTTGTAGTTCATGTAGAACACAGCCAGGGATATTGTTGGGTCCCATGGAAGCTGTATTTTTGGCCTTGGACAATGCAGCTTTAACCTGTGCTGCAGTAATGCTGGGTGCCTGTCATTCTTCCGGTATTGTGATTGGTCCTTTAGGGGGGTATAGAGGGGTAATGTTGGCACTTAATCTGTCGGCCAGTATGTTGGCAATATCTGTTGGCTCAGTATAGGAGGTACCATTGTGCAGTAACTCAGAGCAAATCTGGGTATTGCGATGGAGGTTCTTGATATAACCATAGAAGGCTTTGTGAGTGTCTTTAGTGTCTGCTACAATTCTGCCTTCATAGCTGGCTTTAGAGGATTTGATGAGGGATCTCAACTTTTTGTTGAAGCTAATAAGGGAGTTTTTCCAGTCTTCTGCAGCAGTTTCTTCCTTCTGTTGTAGAGTTTATTAATGGCAGGGCACCATCAGATTGGCTTCCTTTTTGTGAAGAAGGCCATCTTGGTTCTGTTGGGTATGGCTAGTTCCATGCATTTATCTACATGTTCGTACAGTACATTGATGTATGATTCAGCAGCTATGCAATGCAGCTATTTTCCATTGGCATTGGTGCCGTGAAGGTAGCCACCTCTGTTTTTAGGAGTCCAAAGTCAGCTTTGGAGAAGATTTTCAAGTTGGTTACCTTTGCGGTGGGTGTGGGTGAGATGTGGATTTCCATGGTGATTAGTTTATGGTCGGATCTGACCAGGAAGGGATTGACTATTGGTGTAGAGCAATGGTCACTCATGTTAGTAATAACCAGGTCAAAGATGTTGCTTCCTCTAGTGGGGGTCAGAATGAGCTGGTCCAGGCATTGGAATTGATGAATTCCAGCAAGCTTTGGGCCAATATATTGGTGCTTGAATAGTTTTCCCAGTTGATGGGAGGTAGTTGAAGTCTCCTAGTATGATGGTGTTGGGTTGGACCGTGATATATTCCATGATGCTTAGGAACATGGAGTGAGAGTCTAGAGACATAGTTGGGGACCTATAGCAGGTTATGACCTGAATCGTCGTCTTACCCAATGTTAGTTGTACCTGAAGTATCTCAGATGCATTATGCTGAGCTACTAGACTGGAAGTGTGCATATCCTTTATAAATATGGAGACACCACCACCTTTGGAGCTTTGGTCCATGTTTCAGGTCTGAAAGGTGTGGAATGATTTATAGCCTGGTAGTGCAGGTGTGCTTTAAACCAGGGCTCTGTTACTGCAAAAATGTCGATGTTCTCCATTTTGAGGAGTGCTTTGAGTGAGTGCATGTTGAGATTTAGACTTCTAGCATTGAGCAGCATGACCCTCAGATTGCATTTATTTATAGCTGTTATGGTGGTAATTTGGTATATGGAACACCACCTAAAAAAGGCACTGTAGGTGTGCAAGACACTTATCCAGTTCCTGGACACCCAGGGGTAACAGATGCAACCCATCTCTGGCAAAGCATTGAGGTCTGTCAGTCTTGTCATCCCAAGCAGAGAGATAATGGATCCCCTTAGAATGACACCAGAAACTTAGCCAATTGTTGAAGTCAATCATTCCTTTCAAAATTTCCTGATTTCCTTAGAAGACATATGTCACAGGAATAGTTTGCATCTAGTGGGACTTGCTGATGGTACTGAGAAGAGTGATCTGAAAGAATTCTTGGAAAAATATGTTATGGAAGTGCTTAATTTACAGCCATCACTCCTGGTAATGATTGAAAGTCTCTTTGATCTTTCTGAGTACAAAGAGGCTCAGACCACCCACCGAGGCAATTACCATTTCATGTCCCCAATGAATGTCACAACTGCCAGATATGGAATCTTTTGCTAGGAAATGATAGCCATTTAGTTTTGTTAGTCAGACGGCCGCTTGTACCAAGACTTATAGGAAATGATAGCCATTTAGTTTTGTTAGTCAGAAGGCCGCTTGTACCAAGACTTATAGGAAATGATAGCCATTTAGTTTTGTTAGTCAGAAGGCCGCTTATACCAAGACTTATAGGAAATGATAGCCATTTAGTTTTGTTAGTCAGAAGGCCGCTCATACCAAGACTTATAGGAAATGATAGCCATTTAGTTTTGTTAGTCAGAAGGCCGCTCGTACCAAGACTTATAGGAAATGATAGCCATTTAGTTTTGTTAGTCAGAAGGCCGCTTGTACCAAGACTTATAGGAAAGGATAGCCATTTAGTTTTGTTAGTCAGAAGGTTGCTTGTACCAAGACTTCTCCCATGAGATCACCGAAGCCTAAAAGGTTTCTCTTCAGTACGTTAAGTTCACTTTTCAAAATGGTTTTGCAGCCTATTTGAAATTTCCTGTATTTTATCTATAAAATGGGAGAATCAACTTAAATATTTTTCTACTCCTGACTCAGCATTGGTTTTCTTGCATTCTGTTTTAAACATTGACCCTGTTGGTAATGAAGTACATCCTTGCATTAATCATCAGGGGTCACCTGTAGTACATTCATCCAATCCCCCTGGAATGCGCTATGAAAATCGCAGGTCCTGGAATGTTTGGAGCTGTTTCCAGCAATATATGAGGTTCCAGACCCACAAGTGGCCAACCTTCTTAGTCATCTCCTGCGAGTAGCCCTCTAGACAAAGGAAGCAATCATCAAAGCAAGTATTCCGTGAGCTGTCAGTCACAAAAAAGCACCAGCTCTTCGTCTTCCAACCCATCAAGTAACCTAAAACCTCCATCTATGAACACTAAACCCCATGAATACACTGTGCCTAAATCTGTTGCATTTTCCATGGGCATATGCACTGGCCTTGATAAGTATGTAAAACTAAGAAATCAAGAGGTAACTTGCAAAAACAAGGGAGTTACATAAATTATCAGGCTGTGATATGGGCTAGTTGTTTATTGTAAAAGGCCTTTATATAACTCACTACTGTGCCAACTCAATATCATGTGTTTTGCAGGACTGTTGTGATTGTTAAGTATAACATTATTGTTCTGCATTAATTGTCATCAGAGATAGACAGGAGCTACTCAATTACTTCTTTTAGATTTCAGTGTAACTTTATTCCTTAATAACAGACCATACTTCGGTTGCATTTTCACTTGTTACATTATATATTTTTTTTATTTTTTATTTTTTCTTAAAATTATAGACTGATTCTTGCTGTTTGTGTCTTTGTTAATATAAACCTCCTCACTGAACAGCAACACCAAATGCACCAAAAGTGACGGTTCACTTTACCATCTCAGCTAGTTTAGAGAAACCAGATGCAGGCTATACTCGAATAAGGCACCAAAGTTAAATCCACAATCTTGAAGTTTAATGTGAAAGACCAGAATCAAATAATTTCATGCTAATATACACACTGCTGTTAAGCGCTTTCATTTGCAATACGCAAACTTCTTCAGAACAGCTGTTACATTCAAAACACAGAACATTTAAAATCTTTTTGGCGCCAAAACTTCTTGTATGTTTCATTTAAAGTGCAAGTGCTCCATTTAGTTATGAACTGACAAAATTCATATCCTATATGTACAACACAATGATGATACAACTCATCAATAAAAATATATAATAATAATATTGTATAAAACATATAAAATATTATACTGTGCTATTAAAATATAATTTAAAACCTATCAATAAGAATATATGCAATTGTATAACTTCACAAAATACAACCTATTAACCAGTATCAACGCTACATTAAAAACGGTTTTATAGATACATAATCGTTGATACCTGGTTCTTTAGTAGCATCTGATAATATCTGCCAGATGCTTTCTTTTTTACTTAAAATAGTTTTTATATCTCCGCCTCTATTATTAAATAAAACCTGATCTATTATGGCAAAACTGAACTTATGATGAGTACCGTTCTTTTCTGTATGCCTCTACAAAGCATTTTTTGTATCATGTACTCTAATTCTATATTCGTGATCATACATTCTTTTCTTAAAATCCCTCTCAGTTTTTCCTATGTAATAGGCTGAACATGAAGAACATGATGCTAGATAAATTATATTGTTTGAATTACAATTCCCTTTCTTAAATTTAATATACGTCCTATTTACATTTTTCAGTTTTATACCTTCACTTTCATTTATAAACTTACATCGACTACACATTCCACATTTAGTGGCAGCCCTCTTTGTATTATTATTTATTGGCTTTCACGTCCTATTTACATTTTTCAATGTTATACCTTCGCTTTCATTTATAAACTTACATCGACTACACATTCCACGTTTAGTGGCAGCCCTCTTTGTATTATTATTTATTGACTTTGCATTGCTTTCTTTTTGTAATAGTTTCTTTATATTCATCCCCATCTTAAAAATAAACTTTGGCTTGTCACCTAATACTTGCTTGATTTCATTAGCAAGTGTAAGATTCTTCCAATATTTACTAATAATAGTTATAATTTCATTCACAAATGGTGAATAAGTTAGCTTACATAATCTTCCCGTTATTATACTCTTCTGGGTATTATCTTGTTTTAGATCTAATTCTTGCCCTATTCCCAATACTGGGACATATTTTTTACCCCATTCCTTTATTACATAAGTTGATATATCATTCAATAAAGCTTCTGGATACCCTCTGTTATAAAACATTGATTTGTTTATTATTTCCTTAATCATGGTGTTATAATTAGAAGACATTCTCGCTGCTCGGATACACTGTCCCTTATAAATATTTTTTAATATATGTCTCGGATGTTGAGTCGTATATTCTATGTATCCATTTGAGAAAGTTTTCTTTCGATAAATCTCGGACTGAAAACCACTTTTGGTATTCTTTATATACGTGTCCAAGTATGGTATCCCTTCTTGACCCACATTATGAGTAAATTTAAAAAAACTACTTGTACTATTAAGGTATATAAGGAATTCATCAATTAGGTTAACTGGTCCCTTCCACAAAATAAATATATCGTCAAGAAACCTAGTATAGTGAATTATATATTGATAGTATCTACAATTAAAAAGGAACTTGCTCTCCCACTCTAGCATTAGCATATTAGCAAAAATTGGGGCGCATGATGTGCCCATAGCAACACCTCTTGTTTGTTTGTAAAATTCCCCTTCATAATATATGAAATTATTATTTAATACTAATTCCATCATGTCCATTATTAAATTGATTTTATTCCCTCCCATATTCAAATATTTTGTAAGACTATTACAAAAATAGTCTAACCCTTGTTCTTTTGGGATACTTGAGAATAAATCCACGACATCTATTGTTACAAAAATTAGATCCTCATCCCATTTTTCTGTAGTCAATTGAGAAAGAAAAACCCAAGAATCTTTAATAAGATGCTTTATATACTTATATGTGGGTTTAACCTAATGATCTATAACAACTCCTATATTAAATGTTTTAGATTTACTCCCTGATATTATAGGATGAAATGGGGGTCTAATAACATTTTTATGGACTTTAGGTATTCCTACTATGGTTGCTAGAGTGGGAGAATCATTTTCTTATAAATTCATAGATTTCTTCTGTTATTCTCCCATCTAATAAATATTCCTCTGTTACCATATCTATTCTTCTATAGCTAATGTTGATTTCATTAATTGATGTAATTTCATAATTAACAGTTTCAATCAATAACTTTTGAATTTCATTTACATAATCTATTGTATTGTATAACACAATACCACCCCCTTATCAGGTTTCATTATTCTGATACTATTGTTTTTTTATCAAATCATTTAGACATTCCCTTTCTTTTATAGTCAAATTATCGATAAACTGATATCCATTATTTTTCCTATTAAACTGATAAATATCTGAACAAACAATATTTTCAAAATTTTCCACCATTTTATTAGGGGGTGGTGCAAAGGTGCTCTTTTTCTTAAGTTTTTCATACTCTTTAGATTGAACCTTCCTCTTATTATTTTTATTAAATAATAAGCTCAAATTGAGCTTCCTACAATACAATTTCACATCTACTATATTATCAACCAAATTAAATTTAGACACTGGTATATATTTCATCCCTTTTATAAACAACATACCTAATTCTTCTTTAATACAATAGCTAGTGTAATTATAAATAGTTAAATCTTTCACATGATAAATAATATTTTGTTCATTTTCACTTGCAGTTTCAAAAACTAAATTCGTTAATTCCTCATTATTACAATCATTATCTATTTCATTTGTTGCTAATATCTCTAATTGATGCTCTAATTCCTTATTTCTCGATTCTCCCAATATTTTTGTTTTTTCACCGCGTCCCCCATGAAAATTCAATATGGTCATCATTCTGTATAATACCCTGTTCATTTCTCCTATTAAATCTATGTGTAGTACACTCAATATTCCATTTATATGCTTTGTTCTCCTTATATTGCATAATATCTCTATTTATTTTCTTGTTCTTTCTCTCATATAACTTTTCTGCTGCAGTCTCTGCATATTTAAACTGCTTATTATATAAAGTGCGCCATTGTTCAAATAATAAATCAGAAGTTATATTATTGTTCAATTTTTCTATTTCTAAAATTCTTTTACTGAGTTTCCCATCATTTTTTTTAATTAATACTTTCATATAACATATTCCGAAGGAATTAAATAAAACATTAAATTCCTTCTTAGTATCATGATCAAGTTTGATACCCATTGGTACCTTAAAAAATCTTAAACCCATAGGCACAATTTCAAGTGATATACACTTTGTTAAATATGCATTGTCTACTTTAATAGTCTTCACAACATGTAACAAATTACCAAATTCAAAAATAATTTCTTTTAAGGTAGGATTTTTACCCTTTTTTTCTCTTAATTCAACATCATATATTGTTTTTCTCTTTTCAGTCATTTTAAATTCGATATTACTAGTTAAAAAATCATCCAATTTATTAATACCATTGTCGCCCATAATAATAATATCATTTCTAATATTTGGGCTAGATGATTTGTTTACAGTACCTTTGCATGGAATGTTATTGGTTTTAGTCATAGTGCATAAGCCTTCACCGGTTGTTGTCTCTTAGGGCGAGCTCCCAAACGCTAATGATGGTAAAGTGAACCGTCGCTTTTGGTGTATTTTGTCTTTGTTAATATGTTTGCTTATTATTCCTTAAATGTCCATGGCTTATCTTTGCCTTTGAAATGTACAACCATGAAGGACTGGTTAATGTAGATGAAATGTGAAATCTTCTTTAGGAAGGAATGCAAGTTAGCTAAGAGACATGCTCAGATAGTATCCTCATTTTGAAATGGGGAATTTATCTACAGCATTAATTTTAATTAAAAAATAGGGGTCATACTTGGAGTTATGGCTTCCCTAAACTGGAAGGTACAATATAAATTAACTGGCAAATGTAGGAGGTAGGTTATTGTTTTGTTTACCTCCTATGATGGCTTACGGATATTAGATTCTATTTATGGATCCAATTGTGAGAATCATTCCTTTATTTTCAGATTTATTCAGTACGGTGGAGACCTTCTTTCTCCTTTATAAACTAGTCTTTTTCATTCACTCATTTCAATTTTCCCAAGCTATTAACTTATCCTGAATCCTATCCAGTAATACACTTATTCCAACGTCAGTTAAGGACAATATGCTTCTTCACAACTATAGACTTATCTCTCTTATTAATATCAATTTTAAACTTATATGCTAAAATTCTTGCTCTTAGTTTAGAAGCATTACTCCAGTAAGTACACAGGCAGGTTTTGTTAAAAGTAGGAATCGTGCAGATCATATAAGAGCTCTCATGTTATATTTTAAGGTTCCCAAACCCATATCCGCATTCTGTTGATTTAAAAAGCTTTTGATGATATTACATGGTCCTAAGCCTAGGCTGTTATCCATAGATGCAGAAAACAGGGTTACCCAAGGTGTTATATTTTTATCCTACAGCAAGTGTCCTTACTAACAATATATTATTTTCTCAGTTTTCCTTAAAAAGAGGTTATCGGTAGGGTTATCCTCTCTCTCCAGCTCTTTTTTAAATTACCATAGGGCCATTAAACAGACTTTTTAATAACTCTCCTAGAATATTTGGCTGTTTTTTGTATCAAGTACATACCACAGCCTTGCTATTTCTTGATTCTGTAATTCTTACCATGGACGCCCCTGGCGAATATTCCTGCAATCCATCAAATATTGGTAGAGTTTGGTCACATGTTTGGCCACAAGTTTAATATATCTAAAATGGAGATTTCTTCACTAACCTAGCAGCTAAACAATTAAGTTTTTCTTCAACCTTTCTTTCCTTCCAGTGGATGAAATCTCACCCTTGTTATTTAAGTGTAAAATTACATCCTAATATTTTGCAAATTACTAAAATTAATCTGCAGCCAGTTTGTGATAAAGTCTTCCCTTGGGTTCATGCCTGGCAGATATCGTATCTTTCCCTTTTGGCCTGTATTGCAGCTATTATTATATTAGTCAACCCCTTTCATCTTTTACATTTTCAGGCACATCTCTACTTCTTATTCCTATCCTTTTTAAAGAAACTAGTCAAACTGCTAAATGACTTTATTTAAGATATTGGTTGTTCCAGGATAAAATGAGCAGTCCAAAGTTCTTGCACACCTCAGTTTGGACTAGGGATTCCTGACTGGAGAAGTTACACCAGAGCCGTTTTAATGTTTCATCTTTTTTTCTTTGAGCCATAAAGCATTGCCTTGCAGGGGTAAGACTGAGGCAGAGATTATGATCTTGTCTTTTCCTTGGGGCCTGAGTTGGCATCAGAATTATTTCCCTAAACATCTTAAGACATGGTATTCTAGCACACTGACTCATTCAGCTCTTCAGTCTCTTGCCAAGACTTTTAAGTGACCTAATATTTGGGGTTCAGCTACTGATCTTACAATTCTTTGGGGCACAAAGAGATAAGATGTTTGTCAGACCTAGTAATAGTAACTGCTACAGATGGGCAATGTGCTTTGATTGACTATGAGAAGCTTCAGAAGATCAACAATCTTCCCAAAACTGATTTTTGGAGGTGTTTAAGAATTTGCTACATGAAACAAAGGTCTCCTTATATGGGATCTGTCAGAACTGCTCCTTTCCCATTATCCTTGCGTTTACATAATAAGTGCCTCACCAAACGCACCGAAACGCCACTGCAAAGCTTTCACTATTAATAACTTACTAATCTCACTCTTTAGAGGGGCTTCCCCAAAGTTATTACTTCTTGGCTCTGTCTTCTCTTTATCAGCCTCCTCGCTGCTTTACTTAATACTTTTAATGAACGTGATTACGCATCTCAGACAAATCCCTCATATCCATGAAAAAACAGTGCTTTTCTACACAAGGGCTATTGAGATCTAGCTTCATCAATCAGTCTAGGCTTAGCATATGAAATTGTTTGTTCAGCACACAAATATTCATACTCAGATATTGTTCACAAATTTCGGGACTATCTGCTTGCCAAGAAAATATGGGATCAGGCACCCACTTGGCAAGGCGTATTCTTTGGTAAATCTCTTTTGTTGTCTAAATCCCTGTTATCAGCAAGCTTTCTCTCTTCATTTCAATCCCAAACAACAGTGCACTTGATGTGGCTTCTTCAGTTTTCTGCAGTAGTTAGAACCCATATTACTTCAGCCTGAAAGTTGCCCTCTGAACTTTCTCCAGTAGGGTTACTCTCACAGATCTCCTTAAAAGAGAAATATTTTACCAAAGTATGTTCTGTAGGTACAGAGAATTCTCCAATTGCTTATTTTCCCTCTTGGGTTGTTCTTAGCAGCCACATCTGGGTACAATTCTTGGGAGTTATTAACTAGTTTAGGATAACGTAGCCCCCTTCTGAAAGTGTTACTTTTGGACTTTCTTCTGTGTCTGTCTTTTCCTTTCCTTCTTCCACCTTAAATTATGTATCGCATTCCATGCATATGTAATTTGTCACGTACGGAATTCTAACTTTGTCCCTTTTCAGATAATGGAGGCTTGTGATGGGTTTTCTCTTTTTATATGAAATTGTTGATTAGTAGTATTTATCATTTATCAACAATATTAATTGCTTTATTTTGCTAAGAAATACTGCTGCTATTATTATGAATTGATATGGTTTACTTTATACCAGTTAATCAAGTGTGTTATAAAAAAAAAAAAAGGGTACTGTGCTCTAGGGGTATGTGTACCTGTGCTCATACAAATTAGTATGGCAACAACTGTTAAAATGACATAAAAAGCTGTACATGCCCTGACACAACCATCATATCAGTAAACAATGAACACACCTGTGGTTCGTTACAGGCATGCAACATTATTCCCCCTCTACACATGCACGCATACATGCACAGACACACGCAGATGCACACAGTGGCAGCATGAACAGGGAACTGTGGATACTCTGATGCAGTCAATGCTGAGGAGTGATAGGCCAGTGAGTTCCCATATGATAGAGCAACGGATGGCACAGGATGAAATTGAAGAGAATGTGTCACAGGAAGATGCTATAGAACTTTCTATAGAATGTCCGCAGGAAATGGAAAACAAGGGATATACCCTCAGTTTGGAAGAAAATGAGTTAAGAGAAGAGTTGCTAGATTTAATATACAAATACAGATATATCAAGATCAATGAGAGAAATAGACTGCAGAAGGTTAATAAAACCCCAGAAGTCAGAAGCTTGATAAAACAGGTGAACACAGTAATTAAGACTGTTTATAGAGATCCATGCGATATAACAGAAGTAAACAGAATATATTACTGTGCTGCTAAATTAATAACTGAAAAAATTCTACCACAGGAACACAGGGTAGCGAGGGAAAAGGGGGTGAAAATGAATACCATCATGGAAATATTGAATAGAGAAAACTATAAAGCAGCTAAGACAAGAAGTGTCATTGTTAGAAATTTATAGAAGAGGGAACAGATCAACAAAAATACTAAGAAAGATAGATGTGATAAAAGCAATGCACAGTATTAGAACAGATCAGGATCTATCATGCACTATTGGAGATAACAAACTAAAAATGTCAAAACAGGTGAGAAGAATTAGATGATAAGAAGATAAATATAAGGGAAAACCACAAAATAAGCAATTTATTGATGACCCAAAAACGTTTTATAGAGAACTGGGAAATAAGGTAAAAGGAATTTAAAGACTGCCAAAAAAGAGGAAGTAGATACATTTTGGAGCAGTATCTATGAAGATCCTGTGGAACATAAGAAAGATGCTAAATGGATAGAAGAAGTAAAAGAAAGACTAAGAAGTTTAAAGGTACAGGATATGAAATGGGATGAAGTAACAGCCAGAGAGATTGAAACAAAATTGAGAAAAGCCTCTAACTGTAAAACCCCAGGCCCAGATGCAGTACCTAAATTTTGGTTTAAAGTATTAACTTCTTTGCACAAGGATTTAGCCATGAGTAAGAACTATTTATATGTGCACCCCGAACACACACTGCACTGGTTAACAACAGGAAAAACAATGCTCTTACTTAAGAGTGAACCTTCGAGCTACCCTAAAAATTATAGACCAATAACTTGTCTTCCAATGACGTATAAACTATAAAAAACAACAAAAAAATAGAGCTTAAGGAAGCACTCGACCAAGGTAACCGTAAATTCTATATTTAATAATGTAAGCACACGCTTTCGGAGGGCACAGTGTCTCTCCTTCTTCAGACAACAAATAAATGGATTAATTAAAATCAACCAAGTTTAAATACACTCCACAACCAATTAATTATGCTAAATAGGTAATGTTAAAAGCATAAACACAAGTAATTTCATTTCACCAACATCAGCATTAAAACAAAATAACTACTATATGTAAATATATATAACATAATAATTATAACATAATAATTCAGGTACAAATTTTACTAAAACCTGCTTATATGTAGCAATGTTTAATTAAATAAAATTAAAAGTATAATAAATAATAAATTATACTCAAGTATATATAAATGAATAAATTGAATAGATTTAAAATTAAAACATGAACCACAAGTGTGTATATATGCTAATTTAACTTAACCCATTATCTTTCCAAAGAAAGTTTTCTGAGGACACGACTTATAGAAACGTGGTCATTAAGACCAGGATACATGTAAGCAGCTGTACGGATCTGCCAAAAAAGTTCACAAATTTCCAATTGATTCTGCCATGGGCCACCTCTAATATCAAAATCAATTTTCTTCAGAACTGTGAACTTAAAGGGATGGTCAGGGAAATCATTAATGTGCTTTGCAAGAGCATTGTTAAGGTCACGTTTATTTATAGCATAAACATGTTCATAAATACGCTGCTTGAGCTTCCTTTCAGTCTTACCAATATAAAATGCTACACAGCTCTGACATATAGCAGCATAAACAACGCTCGTGGTCTCACAATTGAATTCCCCCCTCACATTAAATATCTGGTCCCTGAACTTCACTCTCGAATCAGTGCACACATACCTACACTGCCTACATGCCCCACACTTAGACATACCGACATTGCGAGAACCCATGGCCTTAGGCTTAACCTCTAGCAATGATTTCAGATTTTGACCTCTCCTAAAAATAATTTTTGGACTATCACCAAACTTATTGAGAAAATGGGGGTCCTCAATAATAAGTGGCCAGTTTCTTTTGAGCACCATTCTGATATCTAAATAGTCCAAACTAAACGTACACAAAAATCTGGTGGCAAAGGGTTCGCCAGTGTTATTGTTATTCTTAAACACTTGGTTAGACGAAACCTCTCCTTCACCATTGTAGAAACTAGTACCCCCAGACAGTATTGGTTTATAAAATCCAGAGGACCTTTTGTTGGTAACTTCAGACTTAATATCTAATACGAACAAGGGTGGATACCCTCTGTTAACAAACATTACACTCAAACGTTCACATTCTGTTAAAAAATCTTCTTTGTCTGAAACCATCCTAGCCGCCCTAACCATCTGTCCTTTTACAACAGCTTTCTTCTGATGGGTAGGGTGACAGCTAGTAAAATGGAGGAAGGCGTTAGAATAGGTAGGTTTCCTATAAATAACACTCTTGAATCTATTATTAACAGAGTCTTTAATTAAAAGAATGTCCAAAAAACTAATACGCCATTCTTCCAAATTATAAGTGAACTCTAAAAGGTCTGTCATGTTAGAGATACTATCGATGAAGGAGGGAACATAAGATGGAGGACCCTTCCAAAATAAAAACATGTCGTCCTGGTATCTAGTATACCAGGGGACACATTCCTTGAAGAGGGAATTGGCAAACAAATAAGTTTTTTCCCAGTAGGCCAACACACAGTTGACAAAACTGCCCCCACAAGGTGAGCCCATTATCACACCTGATTTCTGTAAATAAATGTTGCCATCAAATAGCATAAAATTAAAATTCAATACAATTTCCAGGAGGGTTTCGACCAGGTAAATTGTATTATCATCTACCTTTCTATTCCTAAGAAATTCACCAACCCATTGAATACCGAGGCGTTGAGGGATGACGGTATATAGGTCTTTAATATCGATGGATAAAAAACACCATTCCTCACAATAGGAAATTTTCTCAATTTCTTAAAGAAAACTCCAGGAGTCTTTGCAAATCTGGGACTCAGGATCAAGCAGGGGTTTCAAAACAGTGTCGATAAACTTTGCACATGCATATGTGATGGAGCCACAACCGTCTACTATTGGTCGAAAGGGGGGGTCCTGAATGGATTTATGGATCTTAGGTATGCCAAAAAGAACAGGTAGCTGAGGGGCTGCTATTGTCAAATACTGGTATACCTCAGTATCAATTACTCTTTCTAAAAACAAGTCCTCAATAGTGCTTCTAATCCTAGAATAAGCCTGATTCACTTCATTAGTTGTTACCAATGTGTAAAAATCAGAATCCAAATGAGTGGACATTTTATTGGCATACAAAAAATGATCCATAAGAACAAGACCACCCCCTTTATCTGGTTTCGTGACTCTAATGTGGGAGTTCTGCAACATTGTAATGAACTCACGCTGAAATTTAGTAATTTTTAAAACCTGCCTGTGCAAATGATTTTTATTATTATTATTTCTATTTGCAACTATAGCCCTAAGATCTAATTCACACATCCTTTCAAACAGACGTAAAGACTCATGTAGAAGGGGATTATATACACTAGAAGTTTTAAATTTACTACGTATAAAGCATTTATCATGCATTAGAATACTCAAATTCAATTTCCTTACAAAAAGTTTAAGATCAATGATGGTCTTAACCACGTCAAAATAAGAATCGGGTACAAAGGATAAACCTCGTGAAAAAAGTTCGACCATCTCTGAGCTAACCACAAAGCTAGTGTAATTATAAATTTTAAAATCACCCCTTGAGTCCAGAATTATCTGAGGATCAGAAAAATGACTTGTTATCGCCTCCTCTGATTCTTCCTGTTCCTTGAGTTTCCGTAGTTGTTCCTCGCTCTCGGATTCGTCTGCTTGGTTTTGTTGTTCCTGGGAAAACCCTGCTGCATTGAATTATTCTGGCTCCCAGAATTTGACAGAGACGAACCCTGCTGGTCATTGGTGGCCCCATTGTTAGTGTTATTAGTGTTATTATTAGTGCTATTCAAAAGCCTCTCACTCCGCCGCAAGGGTTGATGCTCTTCATCCTGGTTACAAACCTCGTCCCCCTGATGGTGTGGTTGACACAATGGTTGCATGTTAAAGTTTTCAACCTCACCATTCTCACCATTCTTGTTTTTAAAAATGGAAGGGGGGCGGGGGTACGCCTTGTTGTTACTATAGTCATGTATGTCCCTATCAATCTTTTTCTTCTTATTGTTAACCAATTTACTCATTGTAGCTTTGATACTAGTAAAAATATGAGAATATTCGTATTTATAGCTCAAAAAATCATTATCACTTCTGATTCTTTGTTCAAGATTCTCCAAATCTGTTTGTAGCGAAGAATCGTGGCTTGTCGAGCATATCATCCCAAGCTGACAGGCATTGGATCCCCTTTGAATGACACCAGTACTTAAGACAGTTGTTGAAATTGATCATCTTGTCTTCATATTGTGGCATCATTCTTGGTGAGGATAAGATGCTACTCAAGGTCAGGGTCATACCGGCCTGGGCTACATGGTCAGAAAGCTCCTTTATGTCTCTTTTCATGTAGTCCAGGGAGGTACGTCTCAGGTCATTCACACCAGCATGGACAATGACTGAGTCATATTTGTACTTGCCTTGGAGTGACCTGAGTGCTTATCCCACATTCATGGATAAAAGAGTGCTTAAAATGTATAAGATACAGCCTACACTGATTGACTACATTACAGTAACCATGAAACAGTGGCAGACTACGTTGCAATTAAGCCATGATAAAGGACCGATTATTATCCCAGGGATAAAAATTCAAAGGGGGATATTCCAGGGTGACTCTGTCTCCATTGCTATTCTGCCTTGCCATTAATTCATTAAGCTGTTTACTTAACAGCTTAGGCTATGGCTACAATTTGGCTCCTAGAAAACAAGAAAGTCTAATGACTTCTCATCTTCTCTTTGTCGATGATTTAAAACTGTATAGCTCATCAGATGAGAAACTGAAAGCACAGTTGCAGGTTGTCAAAACTTTTTCAGATGATATTGGAATGTCATTTGGTCTTGATAAAGGTGCAAAAGCAACCTTTAAAATGAAAAACTGCAGCACCAGGAAAACGTCAGTTTGGGACAAGAATGTGATATAAAAGAACTTTAGCAAGAGGGAATGTATAAATACTTGAGAACTGATGAAGTATCAGCAATATAACATGAACAAATGTGAATAAAACCCAGTAAGGAGCACTTTAGAAGATTTAAATTAATCCTGAAAACAGCATTGACATCTAGGAACAAGATCCAAGCTATAAATCAGTTTGCTCTCACTGTCCTAACTTATAGTTTTGGAGTCATTGACTGGCCCCAAAAAGTGTTGGCTAGCTTGGATATTAAAACAAGAAAGATGCTTCATGCTTACCAAATGATTTATAAAAATCAGTGTATACCAAGATTATATATTCCCATTTCCAAAGGAGGGATGGGCCTCCTTGAAATTGATTACATGTATAGATCTGCAATCGTGGGACTTCACACATACTTACTGACCTCACAAGATCCAAATGTATTGAAAGTTTTGAAACATGAGGAGAATAAATCTAAAATGCGGTTTCTGCTTAATTTAGCAGAAACATATCGACATCAAGCAGGAATGGAAATCAAACCAGAAGTGGATAAAATCCAGGCAGCAACTGAATGTGTCAAAAAAACAAAAGAAAGAATATAAGGTGAAGGACCAGATGAGACGGCAGGAAATGAGGAAAAAACATAAATATAGTTGCAAGTATAGGAAACTTCTAGAAGAGCCTGATAATGATCGAGAATGAATGTAGGAATGGTTAAGGAGAGGCAAATTCAAACTGAGAAATGAAAGGTTAATATTGGCAGTCCAAGATAGTAGGCTACGTACACACTGGTTTACAAAGTCCATTGAACATGTGGGAGAAACAGACATATGTAGGTTTTGTAAAACCAAACTGGAAACGCACACCTTGTTGCTGGTTGTGACAGACTAATGGCAAAGGGACTGTATACTGAAAGGTATAATAATGTGGCAAGACTGTTACATTAGAGATTGTGCAAACATTATGGTATCAAAGTGGCTGAAAAACAATGGAAACATGAGCCACAAAGAATCATAGAAAAAGATAAAGTTTATATCACATGGGATCACACAATACCAATAGTTCAAAAGATAGATGCTAGAAAATTTAATATAGTTGTCCAAGAAAAGAAGACAAAAGTAGAATTGATCATTGAAATCTCCACACCCAGTGACTTCAGTGTCTTACGTACAGAGAGACACAAAGTCATAAAATATCAGGATCTGCAGGCAGAAACGAGAGCCATGTGGAAGAAAGATAACCAGACAGTTCCAATAGTAGTAGGAGCAACGGGTCTTATAAAAAAGAATTTACAATTGTATTTAGATATGTTAACAATTCATGTAACACTGTATGAATTGGAGAAGGAGCCATTACTGGGCACATTGTGGGTGCTGCAAAGAGCATGTTTGGCTGACATCAACGAGTGAAACAATACTAATTTCATGAACTTTAACCATACTTTGACTTAGGAATGGAGTACATTCCCATCATGGTATTAGAAACCCAAAAGACATGAAGAAAGTAAAAAAATGGCAGCACAAAACTTATGTTCAAACAACACCAACACTGCTTACAACTACATACTTTTTTAGGAGATCCTCAGGTAGAATATATAGTAGCAAGTCATATGAACACTTTTCAAAATACACTTACCTTTCCAAAACAAAAACTGCACATAAAAGTCATTCCACTGCAATCGACTGTATCAGTTGAGGTCCATGATAGGTGAAGGAAGTTATATCACAGACGTTTACGGCATCTAGGATGGCATTCATACTAAACAGGACTAGTCAATGAATGTAATTCTTGCTAGAGAAGTGATGAATGCCATGCTAAGAGGCTTGCTTAACTATATGCACTCACATGATCACTTATGAAGTATACTGACCATGTGTGGGAAGGTCAATAATCCCTATGAGGAACATTGGGAAATGTATTTTACTTCTGTATCCTAAAGAGGCACTAAGTGTGCAGTAAAACTACTATCCCAGGGAGGCATTATGGAGCTAGGTCATAGTTTCCATGCCAGTGTTCCCATCCTAACATCATGATACCATACCATCCTTTTATGTACTAAGCAGTGACAATATCATTACTAGTCATGTTAACTAGCTTTGTGATGTTGTATGACATGTGCT
>NC_056745.1:61091025-61223525 GCF_019279795.1 Protopterus annectens
ATCTGGATTTGTGGAAAGACTGATGACATTTAAGTTGCACAGGATAGTTGGAAATTAAATGTCTGTGTGATAAAATGGACTTTCCCAGTTAGATATATTATTATTTGCTTGGAAATCATTTTATCATATCAATATTCGTGTGAAAAAATATAGTTGTGAAAACGGATAATGAAACGGTCCCACAGTCATTTTAGCTATACTGCTCAGACAAGCTCCACGTGGGTTTACAGAGTGGTCCTAGCAGCAAGGAACTCGAAAAAGCGACTACCTTCTGGATTTAAGTATCTTTGCTTTTATTTCACTGAAAATAGCTTCTGCTGCTTACTTTGAACTAGCCTGAACTGTTTTTTTACTGAGTACTGCATTTATTTTAAAATCTGCACTTAAAGTTACATTTAGTCGAATTTAGTCGAAAGTTTGCTTGTTTGTTTGTTTAATTGAACTGTGGAGGCTGCTCACTAAAGTGTGCTAGCCTGTGTAACTAATTTATCACTGTCTCTGCATTTTCTGTGTATTTCTACAAAAAAAAAACAAAAAATAATCCTTGTTTTCCCGCCTTTCTCGACTAGTTTAGACCAGTATACAGGCATTGCTGTATTCTGGGCTGTGGTGTAGTTCCTGTGTTGTCCATTACCTTACTTGGATAGAGGGAAGTTTCTTTGCTCACCAGTGGGAGTGGGGAGCCTTGAGCAGCCTACCTATCCTTGGGGGAAGTGACCTCAGCACAATAAGCTGTTAGTAATTGGTTGTTTGGGACCATTCCTAGCTCTTCTGTAGTTCACTGCTTAAAATCCGCCTCTGGGCGTTTTTTTCTGGCTATACTGCTCAGGCAAGCTCCACGTGGGTTTACAGAGTGGTCCTAGCAGCAAGGAACTCGAAAAAGTGACTACCTTCTGGATTTAAGTATCTTTGCTTTTTTTTCACTGAAAATAGCTTCTGCTGCTTACTTTGAACTAGCCTGAACTGTTTTTTAACTGATTGCTGAATTATTTTAAAATCTGCACTTAAAAGTTACATTTAGTCGAATTTGATCGAAAGTTTGCTTGTTTGTTTGTTTAATTGAACTGTGGAGGCTGCCCACTAAAGTGTGCTAGCCTGTGTAACTAATTTATCACTGTCTCTGCATTTTCTGTGTATTTCTACAAAAAAAAACAAAAAAACAAAAAAATAATCCTTGTTTTCCCGCCTTTCTCGACTAGTTTAGACCAGTATACAGGCATTGCTGTATTCTGGGCTGTGGTGTAGTTCCTGTGTTGTCCATTACCTTACTTGGATAGAAGGAAGTTTCTTTGCTCACCAGTGGGAGTGGGGAGCCTTGAGCAGCCTACCTATCCTTGGGGGAAGTGACCTCAGCACAAGAAGCTGTTAGTAATTGGTTGTTTGGAACCATTCCTAGCTCTTTTGTAGTTCACTGCTTAAAATCCGCCTCTGGGCGTTTTTTTTCTGGCTATACTGCTCAGATAGCTTCACATGGGTTTACAGAGTGGTCCTAGCAGCAAAGAACTCGAAAAAGCGACTACCTTCTGGATTTAAGTATCTTTGCTTTTTTTTCACTGAAAATAACTTCTGCTGCTGACTTTGAACTAGCCTGAACTGTTTTTTTACTGAGTACTGCATTTATTTTAAAATCTGCACTTAAAGTTACATTTAGACGAATTTAGTCGAAAGTTTGCTTGTTTGTTTGTTTAATTGAACTGTGGAGGCTGCCCACTAAAGTGTGCTAGCCTGTGTAACTAATTTATCACTGTCTCTGCATTTTCTGTGTATTTCTACAAAAAACAAAACAAAAAAACAAAAAAATAATCCTTGTTTTCCCGCCTTTCTAGACTAGTTTAGACCAGTATACAGGCATTGCTGTATTCTGGGCTGTGGTGTAGTTCCTGTGTTGTCCATTACCTTACTTGGATAGAAGGAAGTTTCTTTGCTCACCAGTGGGAGTGGGGAGCCTTGAGCAGCCTACCTATCCTTGGGGGAAGTGACCTCAGCACAAGAAGCTGTTAGTAATTGGTTGTTTGGGACCATTCCTAGCTCTTTTGTAGTTCACTGCTTAAAATCCACCTCTGGGCATTTTTTTCTGGCTATACTGCTCAGACAAGCTCCACGTGGGTTTACAGAGTGGTCCTAGCAGCAAGGAACTCGAAAAAGCGACTACCTTCTGGATTTAAGTATCTTTGCTTTTTTTTCACTGAAAATAGCTTCTGCTGCTTACTTTGAACTAGCCTGAACTGTTTTTACTGATTACTGCATTTATTTTAAAATCTGCACTTAAAGTTACATTTAGTCGAATTTAGTCGAAAGTTTGCTTGTTTGTTTGTTTAATTGAACTGTGGAGGCTGCCCACTAAAGTGTGCTAGCCTGTGTAACTAATTTATCACTGTCTCTGCATTTTCTGTGTATTTCTACAAAAAAAAACAAAAAAATAATCCTTGTTTTCCCGCCTTTCTCAACTAGTTTAGACCAGTATACAGGCATTGCTGTATTCTGGGCTGTGGTGTAGTTCCTGTGTTGTCCATTACCTTACTTGGATAGAGGGAAGTTTCTTTGCTCACCAGTGGGAGTGGGGAGCCTTGAGCAGCCTACCTATCCTTGGGGGAAGTGACCTCAGCACAAGAAGCTGTTAGTAATTGGTTGTTTGGGACCATTCCTAGCTCTTTTGTAGTTCACTGCTTAAAATCTGCCTCTGGGCGTTTTTTTCTGGCTATACTGCTCAGATAAGCTCCACATGCGTTTACAGAGTGGTCCTAGCAGCAAAAAACTCGAAAAAGCGACTACCTTCTGGATTTAAGTATCTTTGCTTTTTTTCACTGAAAATAGCTTCTGCTGCTTACTTTGAAGTAGCCTGAACTGTTTTTTTACTGAGTACTGCATTTATTTTAAAATCTGCACTTAAAGTTACATTTAGTCGAATTTAGTCGAAAGTTTGCTTGTTTGTTTGTTTAATTGAACTGTGGAGGCTGCCCACTAAAGTGTGCTAGCCTGTGTAACTAATTTATCACTGTCTCTGCATTTTCTGTGTATTTCTACAAAAAACCCAAAAACAAAAAATAATCCTTGTTTTCGCCTTTCTCGACTAGTTTAGACCAGTATACAGGCATTGCTGTATTCTGGGCTGTGGTGTAGTTCCTGTGTTGTCCATTACCTTACTTGGATAGAAGGAAGTTTCTTTGCTCACCAGTGGGAGTGGGGAGCCTTGAGCAGCCTACCTATCCTTGGGGGGAAGTGACCTCAGCACAAGAAGCTGTTAGTAATTGGTTGTTTGGGACCATTCCTAGCTCTTTTGTAGTTCACTGCTTAAAATCCGCCTCTGGGCATTTTTTTCTGGCTATACTGCTCAGACAAGCTCCACGTGGGTTTACAGAGTGGTCCTTGCAGCAAGGAACTCGAAAAAGTGACTACCTTCTGGATTTAAGTATCTTTGCTTTTTTTCACTGAAAATAGCTTCTGCTGCTTACTTTGAACTAGCCTGAACTGTTTTTTTACTGAGTACTGCATTTATTTTAAAATCTGCACTTAAAGTTACATTTAGTCGAATTTAGTCGAAAGTTTGCTTGTTTGTTTGTTTAATTGAACTGTGGAGGCTGCCCACTAAAGTGTGCTAGCCTGTGTAACTAATTTATCACTGTCTCTGCATTTTCTGTGTATTTCTACAAAAAAAAAAAAAAAACAAAAAAATAATCCTTGTTTTCCCGCCTTTCTCGACTAGTTTAGACCAGTATACAGGCATTGCTGTATTCTGGGCTGTGGTGTAGTTCCTGTGTTGTCCATTACCTTACTTGGATAGAGGGAAGTTTCTTTGCTCACCAGTGGGAGTGGGGAGCCTTGAGCAGCCTACCTATCCTTGGGGGAAGTGACCTCAGCACAAGAAGCTGTTAGTAATTGGTTGTTTGGGACCATTCTTAGCTCTTTTGTAGTTCACTGCTTAAAATCCACCTCTGGGCATTTTTTCTGGCTATACTGCTCAGACAAGCTCCACGTGGGTTTACAGAGTGGTCCTAGCAGCAAGGAACTCGAAAAAGCGACTACCTTCTGGATTTAAGTATCTTTGCTTTTTTTTCACTGAAAATAGCTTCTGCTGCTTACTTTGAACTAGCCTGAACTGTTTTTTTACTGAATACTGCATTTATTTTAAAATCTGCACTTAAAGTTAAATTTAGTTGAATTTAGTCGTAAGTTTGCTTGTTTGTTTGTTTAATTGAACTGTGGAGGCTGCCCACTAAAGTGTGCTAGCCTGTGTAACTAATTTATCACTGTCTCTGCATTTTCTGTGTATTTCTACAAAAAAAAAACAAAAAAATAATCCTTGTTTTCCCGCCTTTCTCGACTAGTTTAGACCAGTATACAGGCATTGCTGTATTCTGGGCTGTGGTGTAGTTCCTGTGTTGTCCATTACCTTACTTGGATAGAGGGAAGTTTCTTTGCTCACCAGTGGGAGTGGGGAGCCTTGAGCAGCCTACCTATCCTTGGGGGAAGTGACCTCAGCACTAGAAGCTGTTAGTAATTGGTTGTTTGGGGCCATTCCTAGCTCTTTTGTAGTTCACTGCTTAAAATCCGCCTCTGGGCGTTTTTTTCTGGCTATACTGCTCAGACAAGCTCCACTTGGGCTTACATAGTGGTCCTAGCAGCAAGGAACTCGAAAAAGTGACTACCTTCTGGATTTAAGTATCTTTGCTTTTTTTTCACTGAAAATAGCTTCTGCTGCTTACTTTGAACTAGCCTGAACTGTTTTTTTACTGATTACTGCATTTATTTTAAAATCTGCACTTAAAGTTACATTTAGTCGAATTTAGTCGAAAGTTTGCTTGTTTGTTTGTTTAATTGAACTGTGGAGGCTGCCCACTAAAGTGTGCTAGCCTGTGTAACTAATTTATCACTGTCTCTACATTTTCTGTGTATTTCTACAAAAAAAAACAAAAAAACAAAAAAAAAATCATTGTTTTCCCGCCTTTCTCAACTAGTTTAGACCAGTATACAGGCATTGCTGTTTTCTGGGCGGTGGTGTAGTTCCTGTGTTGTCCATTACCTTACTTGGATAGAGGGAAGTTTCTTTGCTCACCAGTGGGAGTGGGGAGCCTTGAGCAGCCTATCTGTCCTTGGGGGAAGTGACCTCAGCACAAGAAGCTGTTAGTAATTGGTTGTTTGGGACCATTCCTAGCTCTTTTGTAGTTCACTGCTTAAAATCCGCCTCTGGGCGTTTTTTTCTGGCTATACTGCTCAGACAAGCTCCATGTGGGTTTACAGAGTGGTCCTAGCAGCAAGGAACTCGAAAAAGCGACTACCTTCTGGATTTAAGTATCTTTGCTTTTTGTCATTGAAAATAGCTTCTGCTGTTTACTTTGAACTAGCCTGAACTGTTTTTTTTACTGATTACTGCATTTATTTTAAAATCTGCACTTAAAGTTACATTTAGTCGAATTTAGTCGAAAGTTTGCTTGTTTGTTTGTTTAAATGAACTGTGGAGGCTGCCCACTAAAGTGTGCTAGCCTGTGTAACTAATTTATCACTGTCTCTGCATTTTCTGTGTCTTTCTACAAAAAAAACCAAAAAAACAAAAAAATGATCCTTGTTTTCCCGCCTTTCTCGACTAGTTTAGACCAGTATACAGGCATTGCTGTATTCTGGGCTGTGGTGTAGTTCCTGTGTTGTCCATTACCTTACTTGGATAGAGGGAAGTTTCTTTGCTCACCAGTGGGAGTGGGGAGCCTTGAGCAGCCTACCTATCCTTGGGGGAAGTGACCTCAGCACAAGAAGCTGTTAGTAATTGGTTGTTTGGGACCATTCCTAGCTCTTTTGTAGTTCACTGCTTAAAATCTGCCTCTGGGCATTTTTTCTGGCTATACTGCTCAGACAAGCTCCACGTGGGTTTACAGAGTGGTCCTAGCAGCAAGGAACTCAAAAAAGCGACTACCTTCTGGATTTAAGTATCTTTGCTTTTTTTCACTGAAAATAGCTTCTGCTGCTTACTTTGAACTAGCCTGAACTGTTTTTTTACTGATTACTGCATTTATTTTAAAATCTGCACTTAAAGTTACATTTAGTCGAATTTAGTCGAAAGTTTGCTTGTTTGTTTGTTTAATTGAACTGTGGAGGCTGCCCACTAAAGTGTGCTAGCCTGTGTAAGTAATTTATCACTGTCTCTGCATTTTCTGTGTATTTCTACAAAAAAAAAAAAAAATAATCCTTGTTTTCCCACCTTTCTTGACTAGTTTAGACCAGTATACAGGCATTGCTGTATTCTGGGCTGTGGTGTAGTTCCTGTGTTGTCCATTACCTTACTTGGATAGAGGGAAGTTTCTTTGCTCACCAGTGGGAGTGGGGAGCCTTGAGCAGCCTACCTATCCTTGGGGGAAGTGACCTCAGCACAAGAAGCTGTTAGTAATTGGTTGTTTGGGACCATTCCTAGCTCTTTTGTAGTTCACTGCTTAAAATCCGCCTCTGGGCATTTTTTTCTGGCTATACTGCTCAGACAAGCTCCACGTGGGTTTACAGAGTGGTCCTAGCAGCAAAGAACTCGAAAAAGCGACTACTTTCTGGATTTAACTATCTTTGCTTTTTTTTCACTGAAAATAGCTTCTGCTGCTTACTTTGAACTAGCCTGAACTGTTTCTTTACTGATTACTGCATTTATTTTAAAATCTGCACTTAAAGTTACATTTAGTCGAATTTAGTCGAAAGTTTGCTTGTTTGTTTGTTTAATTGAACTGTGGAGGCTGCCCACTAAAGTGTGCTAGCCTGTGTAACTAATTTATCACTGTCTCTACATTTTCTGTGTATTTCTACAAAAAAAACAAAAAAAAAATCATTGTTTTCCCACCTTTCTCAACTAGTTTAGACCAGTATACAGGCATTGCTGTATTCTGGGCTGTGGTGTAGTTCCTGTGTTGTCCATTACCTTACTTGGATAGAGGGAAGTTTCTTTGCTCACCAGTGGGAGTGGGGAGCCTTGAGCAGCCTATCTGTCCTTGGGGGAAGTGACCTCAGCACAAGAAGCTGTTAGTAATTGGTTGTTTGGGACCATTCCTAGCTCTTTTGTAGTTCACTGCTTAAAATCCGCCTCTGGGCGTTTTTCTGGCTATACTGCTCAGACAAGCTCCACGTGGGTTTACAGAGTGGTCCTAGCAGCAAGGAACTCGAAAAAGCGACTACCTTCTGGATTTAAGTATCTTTGCTTTTTTCACTGAAAATAGCTTCTGCTGCTTACTTTGAACTAGCCTGAACTGTTTTTACTGATTACTGCATTTATTTTAAAATCTGCACTTAAAGTTACATTTAGTCGAATTTAGTCGAAAGTTTGCTTGTTTGTTTGTTTAATTGAACTGTGGAGGCTGCCCACTAAAGTGTGCTAGCCTGTGTAACTAATTTATCACTGTCTCTGCATTTTCTGTGTCTTTCTACAAAAAAACAAAAACAAAAAATAATCCTTGTTTTCCGCCTTTCTCGACTAGTTTAGACCAGTATACAGGCATTGCTGTATTCTGGGGTGTGGTGTAGTTCCTGTGTTGTCCATTACCTTACTTGGATAGAAGGAAGTTTCTTTGCTCACCAGTGGGAGTGGGGAGCCTTGAGCAGCCTACCTATCCTTGGGGGAAGTGACCTCAGCACAAGAAGCTGTTAGTAATTGGTTGTTTGGGACCATTCCTAGCTCTTTTGTAGTTCACTGCTTAAAATCCACCTCTGGGCATTTTTTTCTGGCTATACTGCTCAGACAAGCTCCACGTGGGTTTACAGAGTGGTCCTAGCAGCAAGGAACTCGAAAAGCGACTACCTTCTGGATTTAAGTATCTTTGCTTTTTTTTCACTGAAAATAGCTTCTGCTGCTTACTTTGAACTAGCCTGAACTGTTTTTTTACTGATTACTGCATTTATTTTAAAATCTGCTCTTAAAGTTACATTTAATTGAATTTAGTCGAAAGTTTGCTTGTTTGTTTGTTTAATTGAACTGTGGAGGCTGCCCACTAAAGTGTGCTAGCCTGTGTAACTAATTTATCACTGTCTCTGCATTTTCTGTGTATTTCTAAAAAAAAA
The DNA here is from genome assembly GCF_019279795.1 of Protopterus annectens. Classification (NCBI taxonomy): domain Eukaryota; kingdom Metazoa; phylum Chordata; order Ceratodontiformes; family Protopteridae; genus Protopterus; species Protopterus annectens. The sequence continues at coordinate 61,099,048 of NC_056745.1, forward strand.
ACCCAAAAAACAAAAAAATAATCCTTGTTTTCCCGCTTTTCTCGACTAGTTTAGACCAGTATACAGACATTGCTGTATTCTGGGCTGTGGTGTAGTTCCTGTGTTGTCCATTACCTTACTTGGATAGAGGGAAGTTTCTTTGCTCACCAGTGGGAGTGGGGAGCCTTGAGCAGCCTACCTATCCTTGGGGGAAGTGACCTCAGCACAAGAAGCTGTTAGTAATTGGTTGTTTGGGATCATTCCTAGCTCTTTTGTAGTTCACTGCTTAAAATCCGCATTTGCACCACTTTGCGCGGTCGTGCGCATAGCGCAGCGCCGCTTAAACAAGGTTAAACTTGGTTAAACAAGGTTAAACTTTTTCTGGCTCCGCCAAGTCTGCTCTTCAATTTTTCTCTTAGAACTGTTCTACTTGCAATCTAAACAGCCTATACTCTACCTGAAAAGCTCAGCACTTGCTCCTTAAGCATTTTTTATACAGGTAAAACACTCTTAAACAAAGGAAAGTTCTTCATTCACCTAAATTCTGTTGATTGTACCCATTTCCCTATATGTCCTTTCTTACACAGTTACACAGCAATCTTTTCACTATTTCTAGCTTGTCGAAGGGTCAGTTGCTGGCGTCCTCTCATGTTCAGCTGGTGAATCTGGGAATCTTAAGGCAATGTTACAATTGCCTCATGTACACAGACAACCCTCTCCTTCTCCCAACAAATACAAATATATGCGAGAGATGCAACTATATAGCCAAACTGGAGGCTGAGCTCTCTCAATTCAGTACTAGCAAGACCAGTCAGGAGGAGAAGGTAACCACGCACCACAAACCCAGTCTCACATAGAACTATCACAACTGCAAACCAAACACATAAACACACAAAACATACTCGGAGGCGCTGATTAAAAATCTACCAAAACAACAGAGGCCTCCAAAGCAGACACCCAAGCAACCACCACCTCAAGACATAGCACATGCAACACATAGTTCACAAAGTCAGTGTGCTAAACAGTCACAGCCCTTAAGGCCAAACAACATGCCAGACACACTTGTAATAGGTGACTCCATAGTCAGGCACGCTGACGTCCCACTCACCAGACTGAACAAGGAGAGGGTCACAGTAAGCTGCCTGTCAGGAGCTAGAATCCGCCACATAACACAAGCACTCAGGTCACTCCACAGCAAGTACCAATATGACTCAGTCATTGTACATGCCGGTGTGAACGACCTGAGAAGTACCTCCCTGGACTACATGAAAAGAGACATAGAGGAGCTCTCTGATTATGTAGCCCAGGCCGGTATGACCCTGACCCTGAGCAGCATCTTACCCTCACCAAGAATGATGCCACAGTACAAAGACAAAATGATCAGTTTTAACAATTGGCTTAATTACTGGTGTCATTCTAAGGGGATCCGATGTCTGTCTGCTTGGGATGACATGCTTGACAAGCCACACTGCTTTGCAAGGGATGGCTTGCACCTGTCACCCCTGGTCTTCCGGATATTGGCCAAGGCTCTTGCCACCCCCATAGTGCCTTTTTTAGGCAAGGCTCAAATGACAAACCTACCTCCCTAGAAAACACAAGTGGAAAAAAACTAAGGGTAATGCTGCTCAATGCCAGAAGTCTAAACCTCAAGATGCACGCCCTCGAAGCCCTCCTCAATATGGAGAACACTGATGTCTGTGCAGTGACTGAAACCTGGTTCAAGGCTCCTGAGAGCACCCCAGCACTATCAGGTTTTACCTCATATCATGCTTTCCAGCCCCAAAACTTGGACCGAACCAGAAAAGGAGGGGGAGTATCCATTTTCATCAAAGATACCCACACCTCCAGGTTAGTGGAAACGCACAAAGCATCGGAGACTATCCAGGTGCAACTAACCATAGGCAAAACTGCCTTACAGTTTGTAGCTTGCTACAGACCACCCTCTCAAACTCAGGAACCCCACACAGCCTTCCTGAAGACACTGGAGAGTATGAATGTCTCTCCAAATACCATCATTTTGGGAGACTTCAACTACCCAAACATAGACTGGGAACATTACTCAAGCCCCAACACCCTAGCCCAAAGGTTCCTAGAATTCATAAACTCAAATGCAATGGAACAACTAGTCACCATTCCCACAAGAGGAGACAATATACTAGACCTGATCATCACAAACATGGGGACAAAATGCTCCACACTGGAAGTACATCCCTCCTTGGTAAGATCAGACCATAAATTAATCTCACTGGAAATCCACATGCTGCCCACTGCACAAAAGATCACAGTGAAGAACTTCTCAAAAGCAAACTTCACACTTCTTAAGACTGAAGTGGTATCTTTCAAGGCCCCTGGGCCAGTGGAAACCACAACCCACACTGCTGAATCCTTTGCAAATGCCTTTTATGGGCCCCTTCAAGAATGCATGGATCATGCAATCCCAAATAAAACCAAGACCCATTCCCCAAAGGCAGGCGCCGGTCTGGTGGACCCCAGCCATAAACAAACTTTACAACAGGAGGAGGAAGCTACTACATGACAGAGCAAAATCCCTAAAAGGGAAGGCATCTCTGATCAGTACTAGCAAAAAACTACGATCACTCATAAAATCATCCAAGGCCAACTTTGAGAGAAAAATCGCAAAAGACACAAAAGACAATCACAAGGCCTTCTTTAGTTATGTTAGAAACCTGGGTGGAAACTCCCAGATATGCTCAGAGTTAGTCCAAAATGACACAAAATACACTGAACCCACTGACATTGCCAACATTCTGGCAGACAGGTTCAGTGCAAATTTCTCCTCCCTCCCCAAAAGGAGAAATAACTATCCCAGCAGAGTGTAGCCTCCTAACATCTCAGATGCCCAAGTGAGAGCCGCCTCTCTAAAGCTAAAAACACAGCATCAATGGGACCGGATGGTGTCCCGGGCTGTGTGCTACATGAACTCCAAGAGGAACTAAACCCACACATAAGGCTGCTGTTTAATCTTAGCCTTACTACAGGATACGTACCCAAAGAGTGGCGTATGGCAACAGTGGTCCCACTTCACAAAGGCGGTGCTTCTACGGACCCTGGAAATTACCGCCCCATAAGCTTGACAAGCCTGGTCTGCAAAGCTATGGAGAGGATCATTATGGAATTCATAAACAAAGACATTGGTTACCTACAGACATTGGATCCTACCCAATTTGGCTTTGCAAGGGCAGATCCTGCCTTTTGAACTTGGTCGACTTTTTTGAAACAGTCACTAAGGCCATTGATGAGGGTAAGGCAGTTCACACAGCCTACCTTGACCTTGCAAAAGCCTTTGACACAATACCCCACTCGGGCATCATAGACAAACTCACCAGCTTAAATGTAAACCCATATGTCACAAGATGGGTTGCAAACTGGCTCAAGGACAGAACCCACAGGGTCAGAGTTGCTGGAGCTATGTCAGACTCTAAGCCAGTCACAAGTGGTGTCCCACAGGGCTCAGTCCTGGGACCCCTCTTGTTCGGCATTTATTTTTCCGAGGTACAGGCAAACATAGGAGGATTGTGGCTGACAAAGTTCGCAGATGACTGCAAACTGGGCGCCATAATTGATACTCCAGCGGACACAAACATCCTTCAGAGAGGCCTCATAGAAATGGATAATTGGTTCCAGAGCCATGACCTTAAGCTGAACGCCAAAAAATGTATAGTCATACCCTTTGGGAAAAACAAGGTACCGACAAATTACCACATAGGCGTAATCCATTGGCACGGAAGAGGTAATCAGGGACCTAAGGACCCAGGTTGACAGTAACCTCTCATTTGACACTCACATTGCCAAAGTGGTTAGGAAGACCTTCTATATTGCCCACCTTATCATGAAGGGTTTCACATCTAGATCAAGAGAGGTCATTGTGCCCCTGTACTCTTCTCTTATCAGGCCAATGATTGAGTACAATGCCCCATTTGGGATGTATCTCACCCGACACCTGCAGCAGTTGGAAAGACCCCAAAAGTTCCTCACCAAGAGGATAAAGGATCTTAAACATATGTCATATGCTGCCCAACTGAAAAAACTACAGCTCTATTCAGTCACATACCGCCTACTCAGAGGTGATCTGTGCCTGACGTACAAGACCATGTCCAATCCTGAATTAATGGACATGCTCCACCTCAGAAAATCCAAATCCATCAGAGCCACGAGAACAAGTGACTTAAACCTCAACACAGAAATAAATAGAACGTGCTGGAGGGACAGATTCATAGCCCAGAGGCTCCCTACACTCTGGAACAGAATCCCAGTCCATGTTAGGCAGAGCCCCTCACTGACTCTATTCAAGAGAAATCTCAACGAGTGGATGGGAGATCGTAGGTTTACCCCGGGGGTCATCTCTGTGTCATTACTAGACAGAGGCATAGTAAACTAAACCCTAAAAGGGCGTAGTATTCTCATCCTAAGGGGTGGTGTAAGCCACATACACTCTGGCTAGGCTTATAAATGCCCTAGGGTAGATAGCCTACTACGAACCTATGAACCTATGAACCTGAGAGTTATTAACTGGGAGAATCGGGCATATAGATGAATTATCTGTTCTGGTGAACTTTCAATAGGATCCTTGTGCACACGCTCAGAACCTAACAATGAACTTTAGTTTCACTCAGCCCAGCTGATAACAGACATTGGTTTATACAAGATAAAAAAAAAATACTGTCAAAAGGCTGCTTCTAACAACTGGAGAAACTGTAGTGTTACATAAAGTGTAGGAAGGGTGATTTACAGCTGCAAATGTTTTTGTGGCATCTTTTATCTAGCACAAATTGCTTATGTTTTAACCCAGTATTACAGTAAACAGTGGATCAAAATTATATATTTTTATTTTATTTTACATTTATTTACTGGGAAAGTCCGACTGGGGCAGAGCCCATTTTCAACAGAGGCCTTGGGAGAAATACTCTACATGCATGTGTTTGGAATGTGGGAGGAAATCCACACGAACATAAGAAGGACATGCAGACTACACACATAAGTCACGCCAACCAAGAATCGAACCAGAGAACTGCTTGCTGTGAGGTGACAACATTAAGCACTGCACCACTGTGCCATCCCCATATTTAAATGACATATGTAGTAAAAATTGTAATTATTGCATTTAAAAAAAAAAACAATTTTTAAAGTTACACTGCTTTGAAACTGCATACTTAATACCTGGAGACAAAGACAAATGCTCTGTTTGGAGGGATATATGAGGTAGTGCTGTAAGAGACAGATGTATATCTAAAGAAGGGAAAACTGAATAGTGCATCAGGTGGCATCTGTTGTCTGAGTTGTTATCAGATAGCCATTAGCCATATTTTGCAGTCTCTTGTCTCAAGAAAGTGGCTACATGTGGCAAATTCCATTTCTATTTTCCTGTACCCACAGATTCTGCTGTGTACATGTTAAGTGGACATGTGTACATATGTACTTGGACAACATAGTGACAGCCGTATTATTCCTACACTATAATATAAGTATTCTCTAATTTTTTTTTTGTATAGACTGCATTTGCTTTTATATATGCTGCTAGCTTGTTTATAGATGTTTATGGGTAGACTCCAAGCACTCATGTGCTAGTCCCTTGCGACACTATGCTTGCCACTTGATTGAAAAGACAAGTTCTCTAAATACCTCTAGCCTGATCTTCCTTAACTACTATCCCTGTCAATACTTGATCCTATAAAACTGTATAACCCTCCCAGTGATCTAACTCTAACTCTGAAACTGCCACCTAGTTCCTAATCTGAGTCCTCATTACCTTTCCTTAACATTCTACTCACCCTTTAGAACTCTAAAGTACCTGTCTGCTGCCTAAACTGAAAAGCCAACTCCCCCCAGACTTAAATTCCATAACCACTTCCTGACTCTCAAACTCAGTTCCTGCCCCCTAGCTCTAAAACACCCTTCCTACTCCCTAAACTTAAAAATCCCTTCCTGCCTCAACTCTAAAACTCCACACCTGTTCCCTAACCCTAAAACTAACTTACTACTCCCTAACCCTAAAGTCCCCTATTGTTCCTTAAACCTAAAACTGCCTTCCTGCTCCTGAATTCTAAAACTCCACACCTGTTCCCTAACCTTAAAACTCCCTTTCCGCCTCCTAACCTTAAACCTCCCATCCCGCTCCCTAAACTTAAATCCCCTTCCTGGTCGCTGGTTAATCTACAGTGCCAACCATTTCCACTTCGTTTCCATGGCTGCCACAAATACCTTGTTCGAACTCAAATAATGTATTCTAGTGTGGTACAACAACTGCTTACCTGAAGCCATGTTTGAGCAGAAACATCAGCCTACACGAGCTACAAGATGTCTGAGTCCTTGATTTTGAGACAGTGGCCTTCAAACACTTGGGACCTGAGTGCTTGTAGTAAAACTGATGTTTATAGATGTGTAATTCATATTTTTGCTTGTTAATATAGGCACTGTTGAACTCTGTCAACTGTTCTATGTATTTATTCTTGATTCTTTCTCGGTAATAACTGAAAAAGTCTTTGGACCAGGCCATCAAAATCATCAACCCCTTTTTCCAATTTTCTACAAGGATTTGGGATGTTGTAGCAACTGTTGCCATCTCTCTCTTTATTCAATACCACTCTCCTGCCTTCTTCGATACTCATGCCTGAATGTCACAGGTCTTCTCACGCAATCCATCCATCCATCTCTTGGCTGGATGCCCTTGTTTCCTCTTACCTTCTTCCTGTCTGCCCCAAATCTTGTTCACCAGATTGCCTTCTGCTTTCCTGCACATGTGCCTAAACCACCATATGTTCTGTTTGACCTTTTCTGCAATTGGAGCTACTTTGGTTTCTGCTCTTATGTCCATATTTCTTTATCTGTCCCACAGTGCACATCCTAAGGCTTGCTTCAGGCTCTTCAACTTCATCACCTTTAGCTTCCTCATTTGCTCTGCCCTTACTGCCCAGTTTTCTGTACCATACAGTTGTACTAGTCATACCACTGTTCTGTACACTTTACTTTTCAGCTTTTTTGGGATTCTTCTGTCGTATACTACAACTAACACTCCTTGCCTGTTGGCTGCAGCCCCTCTGACTCGAGTTTTTACCTCCTCATTGAGACTTCCCTTCTCCTCAACCACCCCTCCCCAATAGTTGAAGCTGTTAACCTGTTCACCAATTTCCCTTCTATCTCAATTCTCATCGTCTTCTGATTTCTGTTGTTTGCTGCCATTACAACTGGCTTATCTGTCCTCAGTTTTATCCAATGTCCCTTCAGTTTTGCATTCCATTCCCCTATCTTTTGCTGAAGGTCTTGCTTAGAAACTGCATATAATGCCACATTGTCTGCATGCTGAAACTTTGTTGATCTTGCCCCTCCGACCTGTTTGCTAATGTAGTCCATCACCAGTATGAACAGCAGTGGGCTTAGAGCTGAACCCTTATGCACACCCACTCCCACTGGGAACCTATCTTTGAGACCAAACACTGTTTGCACTTGACTCATTGGGTCATTGTACATACTTTACACTAATTCTAGCAGTATTTCTGGGACTTTGAACCACCGCAGAACTGTCCAAATCATCTTTCTTGAAACCTTGTCATATGCTTTCTCCCAGTGTAGAAATGCCCAGTTGCATTCTTTTCTCCTTTATAGCTTCTTCTCAGCTATCTTTCTTACTGCAAACATCAGGTCAGTTGTGCTGCATCCTAATGTGAGTGTGAAATGCTTGCTCATTTCCCATTTTACTTTGTACTACTCTGAGTATCCATTTATCAATCACCGTCTCCAGAACTTTCATACAATGTGACAGGGGTTTGATGCCCACAGTTGTGAATGTCCACTTTGTTCTTGTACACTGACAAGCGTATGATTATTCTACGGTCATCTGGACCAGACCATTTACCCATTATCAAGCAGAAATAAATAAGTGAATAAGTAAATTCTAAAAATAATGCAAAAAAAAAATAAGAAAAGAAAGAAATGAAGTCAAGAACTTTTTCAAATATTGGCAATAGCAATATTCAGTTATAGGACTGACGCTGACAGAAAAAAAAGTTGTATAATCAACTAATATTTTTGAAGAATAGATGTGAATCTTCAGTGCATGATAACATGAAAATTAGTACACTGTTGTACGAGAAAAACATGCATTTTATAAGAAACAGAGGAACAACCTGAGGCAAAATCAGAGACATCTGAATAAGAAATGAAAAAAAAAACACTGTCACATCTTGTATTTAGCAAAGGTGGTTTCCTTACAGGTTTATGCAAATTATAGGTATTTCACCTTCTAAAATTTCATAGATTGTAAAATGTAGTAAGGCATAAACAGCCTTATTACAAAGCCATCTGAAGCTGAGTGAATTAATATCATCTGTCTCAGAGGTTGTTTTAATTAGCTGTGTAATCAAGTTGTAATATTTGTAATGTATTCTGTCCAGTTTTGTGATGGTTAATTATATCTGCAATTGTTCTCATGCATTTGTGATTTTGCTTAGATCAAATTGATGTTTATCATTAATAGAGTCTGTTAATTACAGTGCATAAGTTATTGATGAGTAGCTGTATGACTGGTAACAAATACCCTGACCACATCATGCCCATGATATTTAGTGACCACTGTTTTTCCAAACTCTCCAACAATGATTCAGATGCAATGCTGTCAAATAATACAATTTATGTTAAATTATACTGGGAATTCTGACATGTTTTGTGCTAAGCAGAAGACAGTATAGGGCACCCAATGAAAGAAACCAGTGGTCCCCATCATACTGCAGATTATATTATCATTTTAAGGGGAATAGTCTGCAACAAATACATGCACAGAAAGACACATACACAACAGACGCCTTTTAATCCAGAAATCAGTTCTATGCCGAAAGTGATGGCTAGAACAAAAGAGATGTCACCTAACTAGGAATCGGTCCCAGAACTCAGGCTCTTATCACTGGATTATGTGACAAAACCTGCCATTCATGCTGTCACTCACAGTGTGGCCAGAACAGAGGATGCCTGCTTTGCACCACTAAGATAACTAGTGCATTTCACGTCTCAGATGAATTGGTTTAAAAAAAAAACAGATGATGATCTATTGATCTGAAGTTGTTTTCAGCTTTGAATAAATGGCATCTGTTGGGCTTTTATTTGGAGACAAAAACAAATCATTTAAGGTTTTATTGCGACTTCTTTTTGATGTTGCAAAGTTTCATGATCTCTGTTTATGTTTCCTACTACAGGATGCATGCTTTGTGTTATGTATACATTTGGTCAAGGAGGTAAAGCAATGTGCACAAATATCCACTAAGTAAACATTCATTACATATACAATTGACTGAATTGTTTGGTTTCAATAGTATAGAAGCAAAGGATGTTTGGTTTCAAATGGACATGCAGATCTGATACAAGTATACTATGTGGCAGCCTCATACCTTCCCACATCTTGACGAGAACCAGAACTTCAATCCCCAGTTCAGAAACCAGCACAATATAAGAATAATTTTGTAACCTCACAAATGAATGTTAATTTTACTTTGGCATCCAGTCTTCACAATATTTCTTCTTTTCTGATAAACATCCATTGTATATAAGTAGCAGGAAAAAGAAAGATATAAATTAAGTAATAAAAGCTGAGAATCTTCAGGGTATTGCCTTTTGTTATTTAGAAAATAATGCTAAAAAGTCAAAAGATAATTTCATTTCTGTTGTATACTTCACTAGCATTAGCAATGCTACAGCTAGTGATATTTCATAATTCAAAAGGTAGCAATTTGGCTGGCTGAAAACCACATTACAGAATGTCATTTTGCCATAACCCCATTTACTTGTGTCCCAGAAAGTTAACATACATAATGGTTCAGTGCCACCTCAAATTAGAAAAGCAAAATAAATGTTTGTGTATGGGGAAGGCACCACCTGCCCTTTCAAACAGTATTCAGTTGTATGACTTTTCAATAAACTTTCCTCTCCATATAGCAGTTTGGTATTGTAACTTTAAAGCAAATATCACCATATCCATTAAAGTGTTCAGTCATACTTCATAAATGCATCTTTACATGGGCTGCTAACTGAAATGTCAAATGTATACCCCCAGGTGAGCATTTTGTTAATAAAAAAAATTATAAATGTTTTCTGAACCACTCCCGCATAATTCTACTGTATCTACCATGACATCATCACAGAGATAGCACAGAGATATGATCATATACTTTAATGGGTGTGGTCCCATGCCTGTGAGTTGGTAAGTCCTCTAAGGCATATGGGCACACATCCATGCTACCTGTGCATTGATATCAATGAAGGATAACATTTACTGTAAGAACATGAGTATTTTATGAAGAGTTAAATGTAGACATGAACTGTGTATTTTGGGAAAGGTGGAATGCAATATGACACTATATAAGCTATATGCCATGATGCTTAAGTTAAGTGAAACTGTGTCACTGTACAATTTAAGAATGAAAACTGCACTAGTGTTTATGAGCAGGCAAAATAAATAGTGAGATGCATAGCTTGTACCAATGCTGATGGTTAAAGAACTGCTCAAAAGACTAACCTTTATCTGTGCTATCAAGTAGTCTTGGGCTATTGTCTACCAACTTAGAATTTACCTGTCTGGACACCACAGCAGCACACCTGAAAGTTATTTTCTTACAAAAAAAAGTTTATAGCTAGCATATTATCAGAGTGTTGGTCTTGATTTAGCTCAACGTAATTGTTCAGAGAGCCAGAGTGTTGGTCTTGATTTAGCTCAACGTAATTGTTCAGAGAGCATTAACTTCTTCGTTTCTCAGTTAGGGGTCGCCACAGTGGATCACCTGTCCGCTAATGATTGGCAGTGGAATTTTACAGTGTCGAATTGCCAGCCCGGCACCCAACCTTCCACAGAAAGCACACACACACACACACACACACACACACACACACACACACACACACACACACACACACACACACACCTAGGGCCAATATAGAGTGTCCAATCCACCTGCAGCATGTCTTTGGGATGTGGGAGGAAACCGGAGCACCTGGAGGAAACCCACGGGACCACAGGGAGGACATGCAGACTCTGCACAGAAGGCACCCCAGCCATGGATCTAACCGGAGAACCTCTTGCTGTGAGGTGACAATGCTAACCACTGCACCACGAGAACATTGACTATGTTTTGTAAATACCATGTAGGGACATAGGTAACACATAATTAAAAGGCTTGTGTTTTCTTTGCAGTTGACAGTAGACCAAGTAGGAAAACTAGGATATGTATCTGCATATAAGAAAGTAGTGTATGTTGCTTGTAAATATCAAACTGTAAAATGTTGAGTATTGCACTGTCTGTAGAAATATTTTGCCATTAAAAAATGGAATGTACAGCAGCATGCAATACCTAGCAGTTTAAAGGCTTAAAACTATTTCTGGTGTAATTATACCTCCTGACAGCTTTGGGTTTGACTCCCACTGCTTCCATTTGCTTACAATGCCTCTGAGTAAATTACTTAAGCAGAGAGTGGTCCTGGGCCATGCCTGCAGTGGGCCCATATTCATCAGTACTCAACCATGATTGGAAACTGTTTGTGTCACCCTGCTTATGATAAGAAGCAAAATCCAGATATTGTTCAGCCTTGAAAAGAGCTATGAAGTGTAAAAAAAAAGAGAGATCGAGAGAATGAATAACAAATTGAGCTTAAAATTAACTCTGAGAGATGTTTACACATACTTAATAAACTGGACACGGATTGACCTCTGGCAATGATTTGACCACACACGTACCTTTGAACAAGGCAGAACTAATAGATATCTTGTTCCTTACGTTCTCCTTTTCTTTCCAAGCACTATTCCCTGAGTTATTTGTCCAAAATCTACTTCCTGTCATCTATCTCTCCATCTTCTTTCTACCAGTCCTAAAATATTCTTTTTCACCTCTTAATAATAATGAACTAACAAAAAACGACCACCAGTGAACAAGAACCACAAAACCTGTTACACTTGAACAACAGAGGACGAAACCAGCCACAATATATGAGCGTAAAAACCTTTTACTTAATGGTTTCATCAAGAGACTTCTTCAGAATACATCCATACAAATTTTTCACGAGAGTAAATATAAATATATCATGCCCCTCCCATACTTAATAATGTTTAATAAAACAATTAAACTATTACCAGAACAACAGTCTACTAGTACACTTGCTTACTTATTTTAAAGTAATACAATGCTACAAGTAAAACAATACTGAATAAATACTAAATAATGTTAAACGTGCTGTATATGCTCTCAACCACTAACTTAAACAAATTTAATACAATAATAAAATGTATATATTTTAATGCAATAAAATAAATTAAAATAAAATATATGAACACCAATACTTTACTACATATAATACTAATTACCTTCTGTTAAAAAAACATTTAATATTAATAGATTCGTTAAATAATAATAATGCTCTATTTTTCTCCTTTTCTCTCTTTCTACCAAATTAATTTCCAAATATGTTCATCAGCTGTTTAGATGCTGCATATTGGTTTAATACTTGCATACCTCTATCGATGGCTTGTAATTCTGTTTACTGTGTTCTTTATGCACAATGTATTTTCCAGAGTTTTTCTCCCTGGAAAAATGTTCATAGTTCATTAAATGATGCTGATATTAATTAATGACACTCTGTTTAAATTTTGAATATTTGTCGATAACTTGCATAGATCTGTTTACTGTGTTCTTTATGCAATGTTGGAATTTTTCTGGAGCTTTTCTCTCCCCGGGCCTCCTTTGAAAAGGGGTAGCTTTCTGCCCAGTCAGACTGCCCTGGTAAACACATGCAATTAATTAATTAATTAATTAATAAATTAATTAATTAACTGATAATTCAATAAATAAATAGACAGATAAACTAAAGGCCAGCAGTTTGTATAGAATTGCATATAGTTAAAATGTAGAGTTCTTGCTGCAAGTTTTGAGCTTTACCATTAAACTACCAGCCTCTGAAAAAGCTGCATTTTTATGATTTGTTGTGGTGCTTCAGAATAAAGCTGGCTTTGTTAAGGCAGGAATGCCTGATGGATCTTTGATTTCCAGCAACTAGCAATTCAGCACCAGGATGGCATGATATCTGAGGTAAAAAGGTACATGTCTCTTTGCTAATGAGGAAGAATGGAAAAATTGACTGTTTTCCTAAATGGAACTACAGGAAGATCAGAAAAAGATTACCAACTGGATCTATGACAGTGGCTGCTGTATGAAGCATAGACCAAGAGAAAACTCCTGAGACTGCCACTTGATGTACTGTCCAAAGCCTATAGAAGAAGAAGAGGCCAGTAACTGAATGCATTAAAAAAGGGACAAGGAAGATGACTGGCCAGAGGGAGTGAACAGTCTGGGAATAGTCATAAAAAATTGTATCGACTCAAGGATGTCAGTAAAAAATGACATTTATTAAAATAAAAAATAAGAAAAAATAAGGTTTCACACAAATGGTGCTTCTTCAGAAGTATGAAACCACATCAAAGTTTGTGAAACATTTAAATAGGCATAATCAGTCACATGATTAAAATCTTATCCACCTTCCATACTGTTCTTTTAATGATTCTTGACTTATATTTGCATTTTACAATTTCTGTAATCAAATGCCCACCTCTTCTGTTTTCAAAGACAATCTCCCAACATTGCAAACCTGAACTCATGTGCACTGTCTGTGTCACGAATGTGTTTATAAACTTTTACTTATTATGTTTCTCCTATTATCTGACATATCTTTTCCTATGCATTCTTTAAAATTTCCGTAGGACATTTCTACATAAAAAGCACTATATACTATTTATACAGCCAGATAAACAATATTTGTGAGTCATAGTCAGCAAATGCATTAAAATAATAGTGCTGATTTGTTACAGGTGCATGAACGCCTCCTGTCAATTCATTAGTTTACAATATTGACATTTAAGGTATGATGTGGTGCAAACTTTCTGGAACATTTTATTCTTAAAATTAAAATCAATTTATAAATTATAAAAATTCTTAATGGATACCATGTGTGAACTGCTATCATTGGTTTTACAGAATTAATGGTCAAGCCAGAGTAAAACTTTTGCTTTAGGTCAAGAACCATTAGCTGAACAGTATGGAGAATGGATAGTATAACTTTAAGAACTCAGTAGATTTTTATCATGTGATTAATCAATACTATTTAAATGTTTCACTAGCTTTGATCTGGTCTCATACATCTAAAGAATCTACTTTTGTGTGAAAGCTTACATATTGCTTACTTTTTTAATTTTTAGAAGATTGCATTTTTATTGGTATTTTGTGCCAGTGGAGTATTTTCTGACTTTACTGATAAAACTAGTTTTTATTTTGCCTGTTATCTTCTAGAACTGTTACGTTCCTGACAAGAAAGCTAGATGTGCCTACAGGGAGAACCGTTGTTCTGGAATACAAGTATTTTATGTTTTGGACATTGGTTAGGAAAGGATTGGATTGGGAAAATAGACTGCAAGATGAAAAGAAAGTCTTGCATTGCAGGATCCACAACTGTTAGATGGAGGGACAGATTATATAATATGGTTTATTGAGGAACTCAAATATATTGGTAGTAAACAGATTATTGGAAATGATTTTGTGAAAATAAATGCAGTATGGAAAGTGGTTTCAGAATATGACCATTTAGTATGTAGTGGAAAGAGATATGAAAGAAAAGGAGGCCAGACATTATATGTGTTACAGGGTCACCTTCATTTGCCTGACAGTTCATTTGCCTTTTTTGAAGGTGATTTCTATTGAACACAGCACTTTACTCATGCTGATGTACTGTCTTTTTAAATAAGTGGTCATTCATTTCCCTACTACATTGATCATGTGACTGTGTTAAGAAGTTTATTTAAGCTTGCATTTGAATTTTAACAGTTACTCTGATGAAGCCCTGGAAGCTACAGGGTGAAAGTGCTTAGTCTTTTTCTGCTCAGTGTTACCGTTCTGTACAGGCTTGGTGGCATTTTTTGATTTTATTTCACCAGTTTTGAGTTTCCGCTCTTTTGGGTGTTTTTTGTTATTTTTTTATAGTTTTCTTCTCCCCATATCTACTACAGCCATTAATTCTGTATTTTCCACCATGGAAGGATTACTTAAGAAGGTGGAAGAATTGTTACAGTTAGTTAAACACCAAAACATTGTTGCTGCCGGTAATTTGGACAATTCCATTATATCTGACACTCAAATGGAATTGCTTACATTGCATACTACGCCTGGATGCTCAGAGACATCAAATAGTGGATCTAAGGTGACTAACTGGTCCCGCAATGGATGCATTGTCAATGCAAGAGATGCTGATGTCCCTTCTTTTTCATTTACCTTATTAACACCACAAATGGATTTGTCTAACTGTCCTGAACAGGGGGAAGGACATGGTACAGTCCGCAATCAGTTGCGGAACTTTGAGAAGGTACTTACCAGGTTTAAGCCACTTCAAGCTGACAATTTGTTTTTAAAACATTCCTTAGAGCTGAAGCAGTTTCTTAAGGGTTTGAGACTTTGGAAGTTCCCCAATGGGACTGAACCAGGCTCTGTTTTGCATGGTGAACTGTTGGAGTTTTTCGATCGCACTGGTCTGGAATTGGTATGTATCATTATTAAAGAAAATGAGCACAAATTGTTGAGCTTAGAAAAGCAATTGACTGATATGAACAATTACATTATGAAGGACTTGTTATTTGAGGCAAACAAACAATGGCACATATCTATTCTTAATGATTCTAATAAATTAGTGAAACAGAACATTGCTAGAAAGCTAAAAAAGTTACAAAGGGATACATAGGAATATGCTAACAAAACAGTATACCCTTTACCTACCTACAGAAGCAAAGGTTTCAGTAACCACAGTAACAATGTTAGTAATTATAATGACAGAGGTGAGCAACTTTCTGATGACACAGGTCATAATGACAGGAATGTTAACAAAAGGGAAAGTAATTTTTTTAGCATCACCAGAACTACCCAGAAGATCACAGAGGATAATCAACAGGAACAAGGGGAATCAGAGGTACTGGGGGGGGGGGGGGGGCAATGGAGAAATCACTCCTATCAAGTGAACTGATAAGCTGTGATGGTTCATTTTTTGATTATTTTTCATCAAACCAAGACTTTGAACCCACTGAACTTAATGATGAGCTAAGATGTAATGTCATTACTAAAGATGGTTTTTCTGTTTACAATTTTTCTCAGATTTGTATAAATGACAACCCTATGTCTGTTGTTAACAAATGTTTCTCTTTTGTACCTAGTTTTTCATTGGATATTGCCAAGGTTCTTACTAATATGAAGCTTTTTACTAGGCAGCTGAATTTAAGAATGTTTTTTCATGATAAAGATGAACATTTTATTGACAACAAAATACTGAAAAGAAAAAGCCCTTTTTTACCACCAATGAATAATTCTGTTGCACTGTTTGATACTAAATGTGAGAAAGGGATATGGGATATTTTTCACAATGTTACAAAGCGTAGTGATAATTTAACATGTAACAAAAAGGATGCGTTCAAGCAATTGTGTAATGACCACCATGTTAGAGCTATGAAACCTGACAAGGGCAGGGGGTTGTTCTGATGGACCACAACTACTATGTATTTAAAATATATGAGTTACTGAATGATAATTCTACCTATGAAAGAGTTTCAAAGAATGAATTGTGCAGAGCATATGCTCAAATTGATTGGATGTTATATGATTTTTTTTTAACTCGAGGAGTATTGGATTCAGTTGAATACAAATATTTGGTTGTTGAGTCCCCTGTGACACCCTATATCTTTGGGATTCCGAAAATCCACAAGGATTTACAAGTCCACCATTTAAACCAACTGTGGCAGCAACAGGCTCTAAAACAGAACCTATGGCTTCATATATTGATTTTTGATGCAAACCATTATTAAGCAACTATGTTCATGTACTAAAAGATTCATAGCACTGTCTACAGATTTTGAGGGGCATTGTAATTTCAGATGATTTTTTATTTGTCACTATTGACGTAATGAACTTATTTACAGTTATTCCACAAAATGAAGGTCTGAAATTATTTCAAGAAACCTTAATGGTGGAGAATGATTTAGACAATGTTAAAAGACAATTATTAGTGAAACTAATGGACTTGGTGTTGAACAATAATTTTGTAGGTTTTGAGGGAGAACTTTTTCATCGAATATCAGGGGTAGCCATGTGGGCCAAATGTGCACCTATTTATGCAAATTTGGTGCTGGTCCAATGGAAAGGGGAATGTGTGTTTCCATCAAGTTATTATAACATAATTATAACATGGATAAGATTTTTGGATGATATATTGATTTTTTTGGAAAGATCTAGCATCTTTATCATTTATCTTAACTCTACTACTTCATTTTTAAGGTTTACATACAAGGTAGCTGTAGAGAGTATAGATTACCTTGATATACACTGGTATGGGGCAGGTCTAACAAAAAACTACAATCAATGATTTTTAGAAAGGAAACATTGTAATTCCTTTCTCCACTATAACAGTTGCCATCCTATGCATCAAAAGAAAAGCACAGTGAAAGGACAAATGGTACGAATTTCAAGATTAACAAGCAATGACACTGATTTTGAGAATGAGATATACACATTAATTGGCATGTTTAGAGACAGAGGATACCCATTTAAAATGTTGATTAAAACTAGAAATTATGTTATGCAGAACATGAACAACAGATTTATTCCAATATTAAACACAGAATCAGGTGTTAATAATAACGACGACAAAAAAGTTGTCAACTGACAGTATGTTGGTTCTCCCATAAAATAAGGATGCCTTGACAATTACATCCATAGTTCATAACACTTGGAAGACAATTTTTGATCAAGATACTATGAACATACTAGGATTGTTTCCTAGAATTTCCTGTAGTAGGGGTTCCAACATTAAAAACTTATTGGAGAAGCAACAAACAAAAACAAGAGGTTTAGTCTCGAAAATGTCAAAGTGTAATGCTTGTAAGGCCTGTAAATTTATTAATACAGGTCCATATGTTGCTACTGATGGTTATTATCGTACCCTTCCATGTCCTGGTAAATGCAACTGCAACACCAAGATGGTGATCTACTTAGCTACCTGTATGTCCTGTCCAGTTTTCTATATGGGTAAAACCACTAGGAAACTTAAGGAAAGGATATTAGAACATAACAGAGACATCAAGAAAGAGAAAAAAGAGAAGGCATTATATATGTATTCTAAGAATTGTAATCATTTCAAAAAATTTCTGTTCATTGTCATTGACAGAGTGTTTGATTATGGTAGGGGTGGAGATTTGAACTTATATTTTGAGAAACTGGAGTTTGAGTGGCAACTAAGAACTAATGCCACTGTTTATCCTGGCATAAATGACAATAACTCTTTAGCTCCGGTGTTAAAATTATGGGCACTGACAATCTGAAAATATTATATTTAAGGTCTGTTTATTCTGGTTCCTTGGTTCCCTAAATACATATAGTACAATGTAGTTATTATGTAGTGTTTAAATAAATAAGAAAGAAGTCATGGTGTAGTGGTTAACTGTTGTGACAAAAGTGTACATGGTCCTGGGTTTAAGACCTGCAAGGGCTAACCAGTGTGTATTTTTATCTAACATTTTTATTCAACAATTTTAAATTAGTTATTTTTAACTAAGTTATACAACATATTCATATTATTTTATTAGCACTAGCACTTTAAAATAATTTGCTATAAGTGATTTAATTTACATTTATATGCATATTTTAAGGTGATTTCTATTGAACAAAGCCCTTTACTCATGCTGATGTTCTGTCTTTTTAAATAAGTATTTATTCATTTCCCTATTACATTGATCCTGTGACTGTGTTAAGAAGTTTATTTAAGCTTGCATTTGAATTTTAACAGTTATTCTGATGAAGCCCTGAGAACTACAGGGTGGAAGCGCTTAGTTTTTTTCTGCAATAAAGTTTGTCTAGTGTTACCCTTCTCTACAGATTTGGTGGCATTTTTTTTATTTTTATTATTATTATTTTTATTTCACCAGTTCATTTGCCTGACAATTCAAAAAAGGCAAATCAAAGGTATATGTCCTTTTCCCCACAGTAGTGTGATCCTGGAGTTAGAATATATAGCTGGGGGGGGGGGTGTGGGGGGCAAAGCCCACCACCTACTTTGGTTTTAGTGAACAATAAAAAAACAAACTGGACAATATAAAACCAAAGTAGGTGGGGGATTCACTCCCCACCCCCCTAACTATATATTCTAACTCCAGGATCACACTTCTGTGGGGAAAAGGACATATACCTTTTATTTGCCTTTTTCTAATTGTCGGGCAAATGAACTGTCAGGCAAATGAGCTGCTGGGCAAATGAACTGTCAGGCAATTGGGCTGCCTGAAATTTTTGTCGGGAAAATGAACTGTCAGGTAAATTAAGGTGATCCGTGTTACATCAGGAAACCAGATTAAACTCAAGTGATGACAAGCAGTTACTGGAAAGAGATCCTGTTGATGCTAATCCATTAGTTGTTGAAAGGTTATTAACTAAGATTGCTAGTGAAAGAAAAGACACAGAACATTAAGATCTTGAATCATATAATGCATGATACAAAATTAGAAATAGACAATGTGGCAAAACGAAAGAAAAGCCGCAGGACATAATAGAAAAGGAGCATGAAGTATATACCGTAAAACATTAAATGAGAATGTTGCTGAAGGTGTGTGATCTAAGAGAGATCAAGCTATGTCCGAGGACAGCTTAGACGAAAACACTGAAATGGCCGCCATGATAGTTAAGTCAATGAGGACAAAAAGACAAAGAGGTGGCTGTAAATGAATGAAAGGGTCTATATTATAACATTAAAGTCTTACAACTTCAAATGTTATAATATCGAACCCAGTAGAGCGAACGCTGGAAATAGCGAAGCTGCAGAACACCGAATACTTTCCTAGGGAAAGTATTCGGTGAGCCATTCCTGCAGCTTTGCTATTTCCTCGACTTTGGAGCAAAGGTTATGGACAGGGTTAAGGTAAGTGTGCAGATGAAGGTGAGTGTGCGACTGGGCACGGGTTAGGTGAGTTAGGGTTAGGGCGCAGGTCAGGTAAGTGTGCGATTGTGTGGACATGAGGGTTAGGATGGGGTAGGTGAGTAAGGGTTAAGGAGCGGGTAAGGTGAGTGTGCGATAGTGACAGATCTTAGGGTTAGGGTTGGGTTAAGGTAAGTGGATAGCTAGTGGCGTATGTATGGTTTAGTGTAGGGTTTTGTGAAGTGTGTGTGGATTATTTATTTTGCTGTGCTTGTGTTGTGTATATGTTTGTCGGAACATCAATTTTTTTCCCTGGGAAAAAATTCTCTATTCTGCCTGTTCGGTTTTCTGGTGTTTCACTCTACTGGGTTCTATATTATAACATTCAAAGTTGTAAGACTTCGATGTTATAATATAGACCCGAATGAAAGTGGCCATTGGCTGGTATGCTAACAGAACATTCAAACATGATGGTGGTGTTAAAGCATCAGAAAACTAAAGTGAAGGAACAGATTAAAAATAGAAGTGGAGAAGTCAGGAAATGCTAATGAGCCTCCCATCCCTCAAAGATATCTACCCATGCAACTGACTCAGGCACAGGTTGCTCTAAAATGAATGCAGTTATATAAAAATATTTTGCCTTGGAGGGAGAAAAGGAAGGGATCATTACAGAATACATTTATTTTTGAATGTTGGGTGCAAAATTTGCAGGTTACTGATGGACAAGACATAGAACGGTATTTTATCTAGATCTGCTTTCACACCTTGGCACTCACATCAGGATATGATAGAGATATGGGCCACGTATGAGAAAAGACTGAATGGCTAATAAGTTATAACTAGGAAACTGAAAAACAGTAGTAAAACTAAACTATCAGATATATGATGGCTCACTGAACAGTGTCCATGGATATAGCAAAACTTAGAAACATTCAATGAAAAACTTTAAGCAAACCTCTGAAGAATTCTTCTATTGCAGGTGTGTGTATGTGCATGTGTGTGTGCATGGGGGGGGGGGCTCAATGTGCATTAGGCATGGCAGGAGAAAAGCAACAAGAAAAAAAATATACTACCCTGCCTCTAAAGAAGCAACCTTGTAAGGGCTGGACAGTTACTTAAGGCTAGCCATAGCTGCCTCTGTGCACACTCCCCAGGATGGCAATGTAGCTACAGTTCAGGATTTAGTAAATATCCAAGAAAATGAGGGAGATCCTCTTATTTTAAGTGGACTGCAGATTGACCAAGTAAAGGATAAGGCACCAATGTTTTACCAACATGTTAATAAGAGTAAAGTACCTTATGTATTGGTCATGACAACAAGTAGAATGTTTTATGTCAGCCATGTTCTTCTTGTGCATTTATGGTTAAAGGCCCACATCACATAGCACAGATTATAAGTTATGCATCCTGGCATGAAACTGATATAACAGAAAGATGCAGGTAGATGATTAACATGTTTACAAAATAAACTAAAAGGAAAAACTAAATCAATTTTGAAGATATTCAGTTGGCAGAAGGACAAACAGGAAGGTTTACATGATTTCATGGGGCCCTTTATTCATCTTGGGAGGTATAGATATACACTAGTGATAGCTGATTTGTTTCTCAAATGTGTATTCAGTTTTACCAGTTTTGAACAGTATAGCCCAGACTACATCTAGCCTGCTTTGGACTTGTTTCTTTTCTCACTAGAGTTTTCCAAAGGGTGCTGAAAATATAACTGGATTGCATTTTATAAGATAACTCATGAAGGGAATGTTTAAATGTATAATGTACAAGGAAATGAACTGCATTTTCATGTAGGTATGTTAGAAAGGTTGAATTCAGTCACAAAATTTGGATTGATGAAAGTGATACTAGATGAAGAAAAAGACTGGGTGACTTATTTGCCTAACATGTTAGTGTTTGTTGGAGCTCAGCAGGGTTCAGGAGTTACAACATTATACAGGAAGGGGCTATGCAAGAAAATATGAACCACATGGGTACACTACGTCATATAATCCAAAACTACAATTGTTTAAGAATTATACGAAAGCAGGAGCTTAGGAAATCCTTTTGTTATTCACAAAATATTGGAATCCACTCTTGTAATCACTCACAGAACTAAAGAATCTAGGGAGAAAATACTTAGGGTTGGTACCTGTTCATCAGTTTATACTGACTAAAGTTGAAGCCTCTTCTGTTAAAATTGATATGCAAATCTCTTTTATTTCCAGAATGAGTACAACGCAAACTTTACAAGGGTAGATTTAAAGGTTACTTCACATCTGTAAAAATAACCCACTGAACTTCTGAAGGCACTCATCTGCTTAAGAGAATGATTCCTTTAGACTATCATCCAACACGTGAAAGCATGAGAGAAAAAGACTGTCTGGGACTGAGACAATAGAAAATTAATCTGGTGGTAACATCTGTAATTTTGATATTGCATATTATAATAGAGACTGCATGTATATTACATTAAATCAGTTGGGTGAAACAGAATGTAATAATGATCTTTTTTTATTTATTTTTGTCATGTGCAAATGTTCACCATGGGATGAATGTTCTAGTAAAATAGTCAAGACTTTGATATTCAGGAAATTTACCTAAAAGGCAGTGCTGTAACATTGCCACATGGTTAGTGATACTTTTTCAAGAACCAACAGAGTTAAAAAATAGTCACTTTTTTGCACTCCTATTCTAACTTCTACAGAGGCTCAGAAATTAAATATTACCACAAGAAAAAAACAATCAGATGTGTTATTATAATCCCTAAATTTATGTTGCATTAATTAATGGCACAACTCTGACTTCAAAACACTTAAAGGAAACCTTCTTATAACTGGAAATGTTACAGGTGTTATTAATTTTACAATTTGCGCCCAAAGAGTGGCTTAACAACTGATTTGCAGAACTATTTCCTAGGAAGTATGTAACATTTTCAACAGACAATAAATACAAAAACACCCACAGGTTGCTCAAGGAGTTAGAATGAGGGAAACTGCATCGGTTATGCCTTTCTTTAAAATGTAGATGTCTTCCAGCCAACTTTGCCATTAAACACTCTCCTTACATTAAATTTTAAAGTATCACACAGTAGTTATGTTAACAAAATAAACAAAACACGTAGTCCAGTGATCTGGGATTTGAAGTAGCACTGTCTTAGGTGGATTGTTTTGTTGTTTAGCTCATCAGCTTTAGGTAAGTTGTAATAACTTGTTAAAGTTACTTACAATATTTTATTACAAATAGAATGGATAAATCATAGTATATGGCCTTTAAGGTAGTAGCTTAGCCTGTGCAACATTATAAAACATATTGTATTTTCTTAATTTATTCAGTCATTAAAGTACTTCTTTTTTGAGAGCTAATGCTCTAACTACTTCTATGAAACACAATGCTAACTGTTTTCATAGATTCATAGGTGTATACTTGGCTAATGACCAGTAGGCCTTTTTAAACCTACCCATACATCCCAAATCTCTGGAAAGTTCTGGTACCCTTGGTTGTGTAGGCAGGGACTTAAGAGATGAAACGTTTGCAAGCAGGGGCTTACTAGGTCAGTTAGAGGCATAAGTATAAAACCAGGGAGAATTTCCAGTTCCCCATCAAGTTGCCTAACTTACAGTTGAATTGGGTTAGACAAGCACTATACTTCACATAGACAGGGATCCTATTTATTCCCGCTAAAGGCTAGTCTCTGGGATACATGACTGTCCCACCAACAAGTCCAATTTAGATCACAGGCGAAGGTTAAGTCTTTAGAATGAGTAATTTTGGTGTGGTTTGTCTTGTGGATATGAAGAAGGTCTATCAGAGTGGGATCCGAAGATGCCTTGTATGCCAGGCATAAATCTACCCTCAACAGCCTGAAGGAGACAGAATACAAGGATAGTGCTTTGAGGTGGTTTGCACAGAACATGTTATTTACAGCCTGTATTCTTTTTAGTGAAGAAATTCTGGGGATGTTCCATTTGTTGGTTGTGCCTGGTTAGGTACATACTAAAAGGGGTACTCAATCATAGGTCTCATGAATGCCAAATACCGTAGAATAATGACATCCTTGGACACAGATACCAAATCTACAAGTTGCACAACATAGAATGATTTTCTCACTACCTTAGATGCATGATGGACAAAGGTTAGATTACGATCTCCATGTGTCTTCAAATCCCTGATTTCTGGGTCAACACTTTTACCAGGGGTCTCCAACTTCCCAAAGTATAACATTATGCATTTATTGGCATTTCATTTCAGTCCACGATTCTGATGCCAGTTATTTGTATGTGTCAGCCCTTCCCAGAGAATGCTAGTGTTGGGAAAGGATTCTGTGACTCCTTGTCATTTACAATCACCTGCAAATTTGGTCAGTCAAAAGCACTTGACATCAACCTTGACTTCTAAGAAGCAGATGCTAAAAATGAGCTGTCCCAGGAGAGAGTACTGAGGGACTCCACTGGTGACTGGCCTCTTTGTAAAAATGGAATTTCCAGTTCTAACTTCCTGGGTCCTGTTTGTGAGCCAGCTGACTATCCACTAGGTGACATTAGGATTTATACCTAACTTCTTGAGTTTGTTAACAATGTCCAATTGGGGTATTGTGCCAAAATGCCTTTGCCAGATAAAGGTGCGCAGTGTGAACAATTTTGCCTTCATCTATTGCTTTGGTGACATTCTCAAAGAAGTACACCAGATTAAGTAGACATTACCTGCCCTTGACAAAACCAAACTGTGTTGAGTCTAGTATCTGGAGGTTTCTATTTCATTATTGATCAGTTCCATGGTAATTCTTTCTATGTCTTTGCATTTTATACTTGTAAGACTTATGGTTCTGTAGTTTCCAGTGACCCTTGATGGCCCACCTTTGTGCAGAGGAATAACAGTTGTCATTTTTTTATTCATGAGGCATAAAACTAGTTTGGAGGCTACAGTTAAATAGTGTTTCCAGAGGACCTGATATGCCAAAGCCACAAAACCACAAACCAAAACAAAACAACAGAACAAATGGCAGCAGTTCCAATATTTTGTGTTACCCGAAGAGAATTTTTTGGTTTGGCCTAAATGACTGTGGACTGTTCTGTCCATGAATTACAATGTATGTAAATTTGTAGTTTCTAATTTTAAAAGGATTAACGATGTAAAATTTGATCCTATTGGCACATTTTCTTGCAAAACTGAACGAATCATATATTGTCTTACATGTCCATGCAACCTGTTTTATATTGGGCAAAGTAAAAGAATGTTCAAAACTAGGTTGCATGAACATATTAGAGATATAATAAAAACAAAAGTAGAATGTTCTGTCGCTGTTCATTTTATAGAGAGTCATGATAGTGATTTTAGATTACTGCCAGCAACTGTGTTGGAAAAATTTCTATTGAAGTGGGAGATGCTGCTATGTTAAAAGATAAACATTTACATAAAAAAATTATTGTTGATTTTAAAATATAATACTCTTGCACCAGGGGGGTTAAACTGTAAAGTAGGTTGGAAATATTTGCTTTAATTAGTTGTTTTATTGTTTTATTGCTTTATTGCTTGCTTGATTGACTGATATGTGTATATTAAGGGGAGTTATTCAGAATGAATGTTACTTCTTGAAGGCTGTTTGGCTGAGGCATTAAAGTATAATAAATTATTTGGAATTGCTGCCATTTGTTCTGTTGTTTCGACCTGATATGCCAAGTTGGATGCCATTTAGAAGTCATCCTGGGATATTTTCAGGGATTACTGATGCAGTGTTTTTGGCCTTAGAATGAGCATTAAGGACCTGTTCCCTAGTGATAGCTGGGGCAGCTATATTTGATGGTATTTCCTGAGGGGAGGCTGAGGAGGTGGGGCAAAGTTACAGCAGAATTTGTCTGCCAGTAGGTTTACTATATCTTCTGGCTCAGTGTAGGTGGCTCCATTAACAATGGCCTCTATGCACAATTGTGTGTTGTCTTTGTAGAGTGGACATAACCAAAGAATTCCTTGTGGTTTCCCAGTTGTCCTTCATGTGGGATAGCAAATTGGCTTTGGTAGACTTTATTTGCCTTCTGAGTTGTTTGTTTGGTTTGATGAGAACACTTTTATCCTGCTGGGTCCTGCACCTCTTAATTTTTGCCATGATTGTCTTCCTTCTGTTATACATATTATTGATGCTGGGGGTTCCACCAGGGGAACGTGTTTTTTTAGTTAGATTTGTATTTATTTTTGGTGGATACAGCTGCTTTTATACAGCTATCAACATGCCTGTATAGTTTTCAGTAAGCAGTTCCACTTAGGCAGCAGTGTCCTCTGGGTTTATATGGGCTTTAAATTTTGCCAGGTTATGTCTTAATAATAAGAAGTTAGCCGTGGAGTAATTCCTGAATCCTCCAGGATTAGCTGGGGTCCCAGGTGTTAGTTTCACTTCAAAGGAGGCCGTTTGCTGGTCTGATCTTACTAGAGGGGATGTTACACTGCAGAATGTGCAGCACTCTCTCATACTAGTGAGGATCACCTCCTCCTTTGTGACTCTGGTTAATGTATTGACAATCTGGCCCAGGGAGTTTGTTTTTACAAGGTCCAAGAATTTCAGTGTCTGCGTGTTTGGTATCATATATGGTTACCAGTTAATAGGGGGTAATTAAAGCTACCCATGAATATGTTAATGAATTGGATGGAGAGCATCTGCAGTGGGCTCAATTATGGGTTATGGGTTTCCTATGTCATAGAGGGGAATTTGCAAGAATGTGGTAAGGAATTGTACCTGTGGGGATTTGAATATAGAGAAGCTCAAGTGCATCATCCTGTTTCACCAGCCTTGAGTTATATTTATTTTGACTATAAATCAAGACACCTCCACCTTTAGCCCCGATTTTGTAGTAGCTGATCTAAATATGTGGAAGGCATTATAGCCTTACAACACTAGAGTGCACTCCTTGGGTTTAAACCAAGTCTCAGTGAATGCACAGGTGTCAGCATTCTCTAGGGTGAGGAGTGCTTATAAGGAGTGCAGTTTCTTGTTTAGTCTCCTGGCATTGAATGGTAACACCTTTAGATTCTCTTGGTTTTGACTTGCTATGTTGGAAGGATTGTTAGGTTGCCATTGCCTAAAAAAGTTACTATGGGGAATATAATGACTTTACTAATATTTAAAAGCATATAGGGGAGAAGTGCAGACCATATCTGGCAAAGCAGAGTGAGCTGTTCACCATCTTTCTTCCTTGCTGAGAAATATTGCACTTCCTTAGAATAACACCAGAAACTAAGTCAGGCACACTTGTATGTGTGTCATCCTTCACATGAGATGTTAAACCAAGACCCAATCTGCTTGAGTTGGTAAGTTTGGACGATGAAAAGATCCCATGGCACCTATCAAAAAGGGTAGGGTCCTTTATTTATATATAAAAATAACTCTTATTTACAAAATATATACATATTTACAAATATTTACATACGTACAAATATATAAATATACAAATCTGTTTACACATATTCATAATTTCCTTTACATACATGCTACATTTTCATCTCAATGATGTTAATATTCTGCAGGCAGGGATAGCACAGCTGAATGAATGGTGCCAAAGCCATGGATTAAAGTTAAATGCAAAAAAAGCATTATTATTCCCTTTGGGAAAGCTGACATCCCTGCTAATTAAACAATAGAAAGCAGCCCCCCAAGTGTAAAACTAGTGGTATGTGATCTGGGTACTCAGGTTGATAGCAATCTGAACTTTGACCACCACATACCTGCGCAGTAAGGAAATCCTTCTAGGTGGCAAATCTTATAAGTAAAGGCATCACATCTAGATCTAAGGAGGTTATAATTCATTTATACTCAGCCCTCATCAGACCAGTAATTGAGTACAATGCTCCCTTTTGCATGTACCCCATCAGGCACCTGCAACAACTGGAGAGACCACACAGGTTTCTCACCAAGAAATTAAAGGGTACGCAAAACAAGTCTTACACAGAAAGACTGAAAGTCACTGTATTCTGCCTCCTACAGGTTGCTAAGGAGTGACCTATGTCTGCCTTACAGGGCAGTGTCTGACCTGGCCCTGATAGAAATGCTATAAATTCATAAACCAACTGTACGAGGGTCACTCACTCCAGGGATCTTAGCCTAGCTTTTGAAATGAATATGTCATGCTGGAGATACAGATACATCTCCCAGAGAGTGCCACTTCTCTGGAACAAGCTTCAAGTTCACATGAAACAAAGCCCCTCCCTGACGCTCTTCAAATGCAATCTAGATCAATGGATGGGTAACAACAAATTTACCCCTGGGGTTGTGCCCATGCCCATCTTGGACAGAGGAAGTTGTTATTAACTACCATAAACTCTTGCCTCTATGAACTTCACTTACCTTACCACCGACAACTAGTGCAAGTCAGGATAAATATGGCTAGGCTTGTAAGGGCTCTAGGACTGTTAACCTAGTAACCTTCTATGAACCCATTAACCCATCCCTATTACACCCCTCACTCCTTTTTCCATAACCGCCATCTGATTTTACTTAATATTGCTGTTAAAATCCATTTGCCATTAAACATAATTTCATTTATTCTTTCATTCCATATAATACATATAACAAAATAATAAATGTTTATATATTATTTTTACATATTCTTTACTTCTGTTTTTACAATATCCATATTCAATAATATTCCTTTTATTTTATCCACTTCTTTTAAATCTTTAAAATCTTTTTTACATAGTTTTTTACCCATAAATGTTTTACTCTTTTACATTTCAAAAATGCATGTTCTATAGTTTCTTCTTAACGATGTAAACATACTCCATCACTTTATTTATACGGCATATTTTCTTTTCCTGGCAATTTATCTGTTACCAGTCTGTGCAAAAAATCTTGACATTCTACTTTCTGATTGCACCATTTGCTTCTTATAATTATAGCTTTAATTCTTTTCATCCGTTAGATTTTCCCATGGTTTTACATAGTAATATTTTATCATTACATTCTGATGCCATACTCTATGAGGGGGAATTCAAAAACCCCTACACAATTTTTACACACCACATAATTTTTTTTGTGTATGCATCACAGTGCAATGTGTACACGAGCACTAACAATTTCAAGATTCAGCAAGCCTCGATCAGTGGCGTGCAAATATATGCGAACAAGGAAAGATCCATGTAATGCAAATTCCTGCATAAGTAAGTGAATTATATACAAATTAAAAAGTGGAAGTGATCCAACAACCAGAAAGTTATCTGTGTAGAGTCTGTGTCCATGTTCATAGTGTAGGCAGAAATTTTTCATGTACAGGAGTCGACACAGACAGTAGGAAATGAAAGTGTCCACAAATATGGAAATAACTTACCTGAAAAGGGTATATCACAAGGAGTATTTGGGAAAAATACATCGTGGATGTGGAAAAATGCATGGGAAAATGTATAATCAATAATATTTTTTTCTTTATAAATCTCCGCTTGTTTGTGCTATGCACTGCTGTGCGCAAATGCGCTTAATGGAAATAAACAAAAATTGATAAAAAAGACAATTGCTAAATGTATATCACAGAAATGTAATGTAGGACCTTGCATCAGGTCTGTATAATGGTACATTTGTGCTGTTGCCTGAAGCATATGGGTATGATCCGTGTAGTTTCCATGCTGTCAGCACAAATATGTACGCAAATGAGGTGATTTGTTTAATTGCTAAAATGAGCAACCATGTCCACAGATCCCTTTCATGTAGGCTCCTACACGGTGTTGACATTCTCAGTGAATGCGGGTAACATCATGGGGGTTTCTCATGTTTACTTTTAGCAGATATTGTGCTAGCTGCACGTATTTGTGCAGCATGCTGCATAGCTAAGCATGTTCATGCAACTGGCCCCCCAAGGCACAGTGGTGACGTAGGAAGCTTTCAATTAGACCAGGAAATATTCAATTGAGAATATTTACTTTTGTATGCTAAGCTACATGACACTAACTAGGGCCTTTAAATCATGTTAATTATATTCTAAGCAGATGACATGCATCCACATTAGCCAATCCCACATGGTTGACCTATACCACAAGTGTATAAAGCATCCATACACTCTACATTCTGGTTTCCCCCTCAATACTCTGAACCAGTGGAGCACAGACTTGGGGATTTTAAACTGAATAATGATAGGGGCTGCTGCAGCTATTCTACATCTGCATGTGCTAGAGGCTAAAGTCAGTGCTGCTGGTGCTGATGACCATAGGCCCAGGCTGAGGAGAAGAGTGTTCAGGCCCAGGGTAACCTACCAGGAGCTACATGAGCTGGAGATTGTAGAGTGATACAGGGTGGACAGGGACATACTACAACAGCTCACTGAGCTCTGCCACCCTCAACTCCGAGCCAGAGCTAACAGAGGGCAACCCATCCCAGTGGAAACTATGGTATGGGTAGTCCTTAGGATACTAGCTACAGGTACTTTTCAAAGACCAGCTGGGGACATAATGGGGGTCTCACAGGCATCTGTATCCAGGATATTTCACCAATTTCTGGATGCTATGCTCCCACATGCCAGTGAGCACATATCTTTTCCCCTTGACCCTGAGGTGAGGGCCAGCAATGTGCAACACTTCTACCATGTAGCACACTACCCTGAAGTACTGCTTGCCATAGACTGCATTCATGCACACATCAAGGCACCATCCAGTCAGCAGGGTAGAATCTACATTAATCGCAATTGATACCACTTTATCAACTACCAGGTTGTGTGCAACGCCCAGGGGATTATCATGAATGTGTGTGCTGGCAATCCTGCAGTTATCATAACTACCATATCTGGCATACATGACAGCTGTACTAGATGTTTGCCAGGGGAGGAATCCCACATGGCCATTTACTGGGGGATGCTGGCTAAGCCCTGGAACCATGGATGATGACACCCATCAGAGATGCACACATAACCACAGAAGAATGCCATAATGAGGCACACTCACAAACTAGGAACATCATAGAGAGTGTGTTTGGACTTCTGAAGACATGGTTCTGGTGCCTCAGTATATCTGGTGGAGCCTTGCAGTATACCCAAACCACATGTGCACAGATATTCCAGTATGTGCTATGCTGCACAATCTGATCCTGCGGAAACAGTCGCAGCTGGATCAGCAAAGGGAAGGGATACACAGCCCCCCACCAGTGCCTACGTTACTACAGCTACAGTCACAGCAGGACTCACAGGAGGAACCTCCTGCTGATGTCCCTGTAGGCAGATGTAGGCATGCCCAGTATGCACTATCTTTGGCTAGGAGACAATGCATAGCACATTCACTGACAACCTACAGACCTAGGGACTAACACCTAACTTCTACTCACATACAGATAGTAACATTGATGCCAGCCAGATCACATATCCTGTACCTATCCATATATTGGCTGTGTACTGCTTGCATCACACGGAGTCAACCCTGAGATACAGTCTTGTCAACTGCTGCACTTGCAAGGTAAGTCCATAATGTACACAGTATTACAGTGGATTGTTATGTTAGGTTATCGTAGCTATGGACTGGGTACAATATGCAGGCTACTATACTGGCATATTTGGACAGGCAGTACATCTACATGGAACTACCGAGAACCATTCCACTAACATGTCCCCATTTGTAGTCAGTAGGCCTCATACATGGAATATTCATGCAGTCCTACCACAACAGTTTATTGGTACATCATTTAAAGGACATGTTGGAAAGGGAGGTTAACTGATAGACTACTGTATGTCCTGGTAGAATATGTGCATTACTTCCCCACCCTGCAAAACAGCACTGTCCCCATGTAACTGCCACAACACTAAAGTTATGCTGTATGACCTTTCACACAGGTAGTATGCCACACAGCATCATTTGTGTGTAATTTAATTGAGAATAACACAGTACATATTATGCAGTGATGTTGTGATGAGATGATGATTTACTCATGTGTACCAGCCTGTGTCTCAAAGGAATAAAAGGGTAAAGTTGTGTGTGGTGTGTCAGAGTTAATCCTCCTGACATATCTGTAGTTATAAGACCTGTTTAATAAGTACATCATTACCTATGATACCTCTTGTTACATGATGTAGTCTAACAATATAATAACAGCTGTGAATGAATGTGCTGTGATGTGATTCATGTGGAATTGACAGACCCATTCGCAACACACTGATAACTACATCAGAACAACTAGGTATTGATGTACTCTAGAGAAGATGGATAGCTGCATTTTTGTTGTCTGAAGACTTATCTTTCACATCACAGTTGTTCTACAGTCTGTATGCAGATGACTTGAGATTGGGTATACTGTTTAAATGTGTTACAGATGCTGTTAAATACATTGAAAAGTAGGCATATGACATTTGGAAAAATAACCAAAAGACCAGTACACCCAAAAACACTCCATATAAATAGCACAATCAATTATTCAATAAAAATCCAATTACAGAAAATCACAAGCATAATTAAAGGAGAACTCTCCAGTTTAGTTCAGAAATTCATATACAAGTGGTATCACATTTTAAAAAACATTCCACTGCAAATCTACGTCCACCAATATTCCCAAAACTTCACAATATGTTTACAAGAATAGTATTTCACCAAACCTGTTAGAATGTCACTAAAGCAACTATAAGTAGATACAAATAAAAGTGATGAACCTGGGAGACAAAATTCTGTTAGTGTGAGGGCGAGGTTTTATTTTCGTGCCTCTCTAGCTTTTATCGGGGTTTTAATGCTAATAGTCCCGTTCAATCCAGGTGGTCTCCCTGCGTCTAGCCTTAATTGCCATACCAGCTCACGGTACTTGAGGGTGGATTCCCAGTCACCACCCCTGAGATCCGGTTCCACTTGTTCTAAAACAAAGAATTTGATGATACTACCCGGGCAAAGAAGGGAATGCTTAAAAAAAGCATTAGTTTCTTTCTGTTTAGCCATGTCATATAAGTGTTCGTAGATCTGGGACTATTAGCATTAAACCCGTATTAAAGCTTAGAAGGGCACGATTATAGTTATTCCATCCTAACCAATTAGTTTTGTTGTCCCATGTTTACAAACACTATGCCCTTCTTTCACTACCACTTGGTACTTGCGCATTTTATCAGAACACATGACTTAGGGACCCAAGATTCACTAGTTTCCTTTCCCCTAACTCCCACGCTCTTTTTTTCTTTGGTTTGACAACCTGACACTTGGTCCTAGGGTGCCTTTCTTGATGTGAACTATGAAAAAGAACCAAGACTCCTATTACAAACCAACATTAAATAAAACGCTCCCTCACACTTCTAACAGAATTTTGTCTCCCAGGTTCATCAAAACTTATGGATTTCCAACGTTTCCAATAGCAGTATTTTAAACTATTTTAATTCTGATTCTATTATATTTGAAACAGCGTTTTTAATGTTTTGTAATTGTATATGCATAATCCAGCTTTTAAATATATATATATTTTTTAACAATATAAGTTTTTATCTCATGTTTTAATCAATGCAAAGCCCCTTTAAGGAATCTAACAACTGATTGACAACACTTGTTTTCAATTAATGTGTTACCCATGGTTATATAAAAAGGCTTGGCTTCAGCAAATGCTTTTGTACTCACTTGAAAAAGCTCAGGATTACCCTGAGCAAAAGCGCTTGTGTTTATTTCTTCTTGGACTTACTTGAATAAAGGATTTTTGTATTCTACATCAGCTTTTGTTTTTTTGTTCCTGGTGGCTGCGGAGTCATGTTACTTGGATTTCTGGCATCTTTTTGGATCTTCATTACATAACCTACTAATCCGCATCATTTCCCCATAGGGGAAGGCTTCAATGGTATGTGGGGGGGTGACAACTGGAAGCTTTTAGATTTTGATTAATTCCATCAAATTTTCTATGTGCTTTAGTATGTAACCCTCTAGGCCCAGAAATATCCATTTCGGCATCCAGAAAGGACACTTTTTTGCTCCTCTGTATGCCATCAAATGACAGATTGAATCTATTAGAATGTATATGTTCAATAAATTCATCCACATTCTCTTCTCCCCCATCACACAAAGCAATTAGATCATCAATAAACCGAGCATAAAATTTAACATGTTGTACATAAAATGACGATCTATATATACACTCCAGTTCAAACAACCCCATACTGAGGTTTGCATATGCAGGGGCAAATGTCGCCCCTATAGCTGTACCTTGTTTCTGTTGATAAACTTCCCCATTAAATTCAAAAAAATGTTTTCTAAGCAAAAAGTTAACAATCCCAAAATATATTATGTGGCAGGAGATTCACCCATAAAAAAAACCTAATAGCTTCAGTGCCAAAAGTATGAGCAATATTTGTATATAAACTTTGCACATCCATAGTGACAAAGTACATGTTCTTATTAATTGATTCTGATTCAGATATGGATAGCTTTTATTCTTGTGTATCAGATGAAACACATAATGCTTATTATGTATTTGATACTAGCATGATTTCTGCAAAAAGTAAGTTTGTTCATATTTTTAACAATGAAAAAGTGTTACAATTGTAGAAGATGTTAATTTTTTCAGTGGAACAGGAAATGCATGGGTTTCTGGAAATGTTAATAACATCATATATAATTTAACAAAAACTGAATGGCCTGCTTTGGTAGCTTTTAGTAATAACAGGAATCTTATTTTTAAGCCGTCTGATAAGGGCAACAAACTTGTCATTATGGATGTTAACCCGATATTTGCATATGTGTTATAGACACCTAAATGATGACAATGTATATTTGAAGGTCCCTTTTTTGTGTACAGGTCAGCTATTAGTGAGTATTTGGACCTGAGTGGAAAGGGTGTAAGACTGGGATATATTTCCTCTGATGATGCTAAAAGAAATTCGATTTGGATGGTGCTGATATTGCATGTTGTTATTGTTTGCCCAAAATACACAAAAGTTTGGTAAATCCACCTGGATGCCCCATAGTAACAGGGACTAAATGCTTTGCTGATAATATTGGATGTTTGTTACACCAACTGTTATTACCTAAGGTGATGTTGCTATCAGCATATATTAAACATGTCTTTGATTTTTTTGAAGAAAATTAATAATGTGGAAATTAATGGGAACATGTACTTTGTCACTATGGATGTGCAAAGTTTATATACAAATATTGCTCATATGTTTGGTATTGAAGCACAGAATATATTTGGGAATTGTTAACTTTTTGCTTAGAAATTTTTTTTTTAATTTAATGGGGATTAATAGACATTCAGAATCCCCATATAGCTGAAACACCTGATGTTCATAAGGGTCATTTGCATATATCCCATGTGCCTCTGATTCAAGAGGTTTGAGAGGTCATTCAGTGGAAGTTCTTGCTTGGCTGGAGTTAAAACTGGAACTATAGACAAGGATTCACTTAATCCTGGTGGTAGGTTGGCTGCTAACCTCAACTGCCATATTAGCTCCTTTTTGTGTAAGAGGTTTTTCCAGTCCCCTCCCCTAGTGTCAATACTGATGGTTTCCAGGATACCAAAGGTAAACTTTGTAAAATGTTTACATAATGCAGAGTGTCTGTATAAAACATTAGTATCCTTTTTACTTTTATGTCATAAGTATGCTCATATATTCTGGTTTTAAGACTCCTCTCAGTCCTCTCTACTTAATATGCAGCACAAGTTTCACCTGTAACCAGATAAACTAACTTAGAGCTTAGACAATTACCCTTGTGAAATGTGATCTTACTATGAATGGAGTTCGCCAACATGATACTGACTTCTTTATTGATGAATAAACACTGGCTACATCTTCCGCATGATCTTGTACTATTTGATGTAGCTTTGTTAACATTTTCCTTGTTTTCTAATAACTTTGCTACCCACTCTAATGATGAATAATGGTTGGTCTCCTATCCTTCCAAGGATTTCCTGGTTAACCCTGAAGATACTCCAGTTCTTCCTAATTGTGTTTTTTATCTCTCCTGCAACTGGGCTGTATTGTATAATAGATGCCTTTTCAAAATTCTTATTTGATGTTGTGCAATCAATTACCTTTGTATTTTCTAGTCCGACACCCAAAAGGGGTTTGTACCTGTTACCCCATTCATTATAAACTCCTGTTATGATGTCATCAAATATTTTGTGAAAAAGTACTTTCTGTAACTCTTATTTACGTTATTCAACCTGGCATCCTATGACTCAGAAGAAAAGTCTTGTGAAAGGACAAGCAATAAGGGTTCCCCAAATGACATCTGAGTTTCTTGGTGTCAAGGATGAATTGATTTTTCTAGGCAATTCATAAGGAAAAGGACTATGCCACTAAAATGGTGCCTATAGCCATGTCACTGTTGAGTTTAAGCTGTGGTGCATGCAATACATACTGTGATCTGTAGTATGCAAGGCTAGATTGGTAGGGGTTCTTAACTCTCTCCAGCCAGTTTGATGTGCGTGTGCTGTCTAGTATTCTGTATACATAAATAGGTAGTGGTAATGGTATAACTGCATCCATGTTTTTGTGTGTGGATGTTAGCCAGTGTTTTACATCAGCCTATGGTATCATAGCATCATTGGAATATAGTAGGCTAATGTTCCTACAGTCTTCATATACCCAGACACCTTTTACCCTTAGTAACACGCTCATCACCTACTGCCTCTGTCCAAGGTGTACACAGGTGAAACCAATGTGGTGTAATTATGGTCACCCATCCAATCATATAGCATGCATCTGTAAAGGGCCAATGAGGTGCTCAGTTTGACATGAAGTGAAAGTGTGCTCCAAAGGTGTGTTAACCTCTGGTAGACAATTCTCGCCCTCCAGCAGGTTTTATAAAAGTTACATAACAAGTTAAGATATTAACTGACAGTAAACTGGTTATCCATGTCACTTATGCATGTGCAGCTTGTCCAATAAAGTAGGGCCACAGATTGACTTGCATGCAAAGCAGAGATCACCTCTGAGTACTCTGTTGGACACGCACTAAACTTTTGGTGATTTCAGACAATCCCCATTGAGTAACCTTTGTGGTTTCTTCAATCACCACAGCTGTTCGGTGAGTAACATACCAAAAGAGGCACTGCGCTCAAATATTGCCCTGATGAGGGAAGAGTACATGGAGGTGTTAACTACTTGTACTGGAGAAAATGCCCTCATGCATGACATGAGCAAGATACCATGACCTGCTCACCACTGTGTAAACATGCTGATCTACTTTTTTTTTGTAGCTGTCAACATGTGTCACCAGGTCTCTCACCTCTGTGTATGTACTTTAGGTGTTGCTATGTATGTGGTCCTTTGCAGGAACATCACTGTTACCAAAATGTATAATAATATATGTATTTGCATTGAGTTTAAGGCCATGTGTTTGGCAACAATCATCTGTCCATGTAACACCATAATGTAGGATGTTGCCATACCATGTATATTGTATGACCACTCCCAGTTAGCATCATCAAACATTGTCAGCCATAGTCATTTATATTGTGCTTGTACATCAGTGAAATGGATTCCAAACAGTAGGTGACCCAGGACAGAAGCCTCTGGAATACCAATGGTTACAGCTCAGCTATTGGAGGTGTTGTCCCCTATTAGACCATATGACTTGTATCAGTGAGGCAGTTAACAACCCCTATAATAATATAAGGGTTCAAGCCTAGTTGGGTGTGTCTTTCAATGATGCCCGCATGGGGGATAGAGTCAAATAGCTTCTCTTAGTGCAAGTAGGCTGTGTGCACAGATTTCCCATCAGCCAGGTCCTTGGTGAATGTCACAAAGAAGTCCACTAGGATTAACAGATATGATGTCACTTTGACAAATGCAAACTGAGTAGGGGCAAGTTATTGAATGTTACCTACATTTTAGTTGATAATGTCCATGATGATCTGCCTCATGGCCTTGCAGATATGGATAATGAGGCTGATATGCATATAGTTTGTGGGGTCAGGGGACACACCACATCTGTGCAGTGGAATAACCATGCCTGCGTTCCAGTCAACTGTGACAAAGCCGTTGGTTACACTATCATT
Source organism: Protopterus annectens (assembly GCF_019279795.1). Classification (NCBI taxonomy): domain Eukaryota; kingdom Metazoa; phylum Chordata; order Ceratodontiformes; family Protopteridae; genus Protopterus; species Protopterus annectens. Next base: position 61,136,903 of record NC_056745.1, read on the forward strand.
GGGAAGAGTGTCCAAGGGTGTTACATGTTCATGTTGGAGCCCATGTAGGGCACAGCCTGGGATGTTATCAGGTCCCATACCTGCTCTGTCTCTGTCCTTACAGAGGCAAGCTCTGACATGCCCTTCAGAGATACAAGGTAGTGGACAGGTGGTAGTATGTCATGGTGTATGTGTGGTGGGGACAGGGGAGTGAGGTTTTTGCAGACCCAGTCAGACAAAAGATGAGATATGTCTGAAGCACCAGTATATGTGATATCATGAAGTACAAGTTTGGCACTAAACTGGGGCTTTCATTTTGGGTTACATATGTAGGTATAGAATGCCTTGAGGTTGTACTTTCTGGGGAGGCTAATTTGGAGTAATACTTTGTTTTGAAGGAATTTACAACAACTCTAATTTGCTTGTTCATGCAGATGAGGTAGTGTTTCCATTTCAGGGGGTTCCCTCCCTCCTACTCTTAAAGTGCAATGTCTCCCTATTATTGTAAAGCCTGTTAATGGCAGTCATTCACCAGACAGGTTTGTTCTTCCATAATGAGCTTGTGTTGCACCTGTCAGGTACAGACAATTTAATGCAGCTGTACAGGTGTTTGTATAAAGCATTGGTGTACAGCTCAACATAGTTGCTAGTTCCTTCTGAGGGGGGAGGTGCAGTGAAGCTATTGATACCATCCCATAAGAGGTTATAATATGCTTTGGTGAACTTTATTATGCTATCTTCCACAATGGGAGGAGAGTGTCAGGTGTGATATGTACTTTGAATGAGACTGATTAGTTGTCATATCTCACCAGGGAGGAGCACACAGTTGAGGTGTTATAGTTGTCCTCCATATTAGTAAGCACACCATCCAATATGTAGGCTCCCCTTTAGGGGTGTCAATCATCTGGTCCAGGGCATTGTGGTTAATGATGTCAGAAATATTTGTGCAACTGAGTTTGAACAAGACTAATATACCCACTCAGTGGGTACTTAATGTCACCCAAAATAATGGTGTCCAAATATCTCTTGATAGGCTCAAGTAAGTGCAAATAAGCAAAGTGGGTGCCCGGATTCATGGAGGGGCTCCTGCAGCTAGAAATTATTTGAATCGGTGCCTACAAAAAGGCCATACCATCGGATTTGTCCCCAGGGAATCATATTGTGTAACCAATCTGGATGTGTATGTATCCATAATGAATATTGATACACTAACCCCATTACTTTGTATGCTACACATGCAGACTGCTATGGCTGTGTTGCTCTCCACAGCCCTAACCCAGGTGTCTGTGACTGCACAAATGTGTGCGTCTACCAAGGTGAGGTCTGCTTCCAGTGAGTGGGGTCTCATGTTGACACTCCAGCATCTAGCAGCATAGCCTTGAGGTTGCTTGTAGATGTGCTTTTTACATTATAATTTCCCTTGGACACCACCTAAAAAGGGCATTATGGAGGTGGTGAAAGTTTTGGTCAGTAGCCAAAATTGCATAGATGACGGATGAAGACTGTCTCTGACAAAGTATAGAGGTCTGTTGATCATGTCATATCAGGGTATCTGGATTAAGTATTTCACTGTAGCCACCAAACAGGCATTGTGCTTCTGGAATGCAGAACAGTGACAATAATCCTTCTGCACAAAGGGGGCCCATCTACAGACACTGGTAGATGATCAGTAGAGCTGTAGTACAGCCACACTGGTAGATGATCAGTAGAGATGCAATACACCCACAAACACTGGATCAGACACAGTTTGGTTTAGTAGTCATGCCCAGATCATGGCTATCCTACTTTGTGGACCTATTTAATATGTTTACCACATCAATGGATGAGGGACACATAAGTCACTCCACCTACCATGACCTGACAAGGTTGACAAACCCAAGTAATTAGGTACACACCAGTATGTCAGCCGGTGGATAACGAAGTGACTGACTGACCAGATCCATGACATTAGCAATGAAGAGTCCCCCTCTACAATGAGACCAGTCATCACCGGATTCCCTCACAAACCATTCCTCATACTGCGCCTTTTAGGTGATAACTTCTCTGCAGGCATGGCCACTGTCAGTGGTCTGTGGCTGACTACATTTGCTGATGACTGCAAATGAGGAGCTGTCATTGCATCCCACACTGACACACATGTTATCCAAGAAGACTGACACAGACATACAGTTAATGTTAGAGCCATGGATCAGCAGCAGATGCCAATAACTGCACAGTACTATCCTTTATAGAGTGATCCAGACATTGTAACTATTGTATTGACAGCAGACCATCTACAGCTGATCCAGTAGTCAAGGACTTGTGAACACATTAACAGTGATCTAGCTTTGACTGAAATGTGTCAGTAATATTGGGTAAAGCATTCCATGTAGCACAACCTGTAAACCAAGCTAGGGCAGGTAAATCTAAGGAAGTCATTGTCACACTGTATTCAGCATTCATCAGACCTATCATTGAGTGCAATGCCACCTTTGCCATGTAACCAACCAGGCATATCCATCAACTGTAGCAGCCACAGAGGTTCCCAGTAAACCATTATGTAATATGTCGAATGGAGACTGCATTAAGGCCCTATCTATGTATTCTGTCTCCAACATGCTTTGGAGGGGAGGTGTATGGCTGCCATATAGGATGGTTTCAGACTCCACTGTGGACCTCCTGCATATCCGCAAAACAACTAGCACCAGAATTATCTGTTTTCCAGACCTGTACTTTGCCTGTGGTATAAATGGGACATGCTGGAGAGACAAGTATATAACCCAGAGACTACTCCTTATATGGAACAGGCTCCCCATCCATGTGAAGTAGAGTTCTGCCCTAATGCAAATCAAGTGCAAGTTACACATTTGGGTTGGCAACAGGACAATCACACATGGTTTAGTACCGATGTCTGGAATGGACACAGATAAAGTTGTTATTGTTCATCTCCCACATCCAGGCCTGTAGATGTTTCAGCACCAGAAACCTTGCTTACACTCTTCCAGTGTATCAGTCCTTGTCACGATTTAGGGATGCATGGCTAGGCTTCAAGAAGCCCTTGCATTCATTTGGATATTAAACACATATGAACCCATGTCCTAATGATCCTATAGTTACTTACCTTTCTGTTGACATTTTCATCTGTGCTGACATTCAATCTTGTGCTCTGACATTGATGGTTTGATTGTACATGTGTTGGCATAGCTGTGTCCTACAGAATCCTGAGAAAGAATCATAGACATTTCTATGAGACACCATTCATTGTGTGGCCACAAAGCCATTTCTACAGCATCCATGGTTCATGGTTACGTAACCACATGATATGAATCTAGGCTCATTATAAATGGCATTGTGCAATAGCTGTAAATGAGCAGTACAGGTAGCATGCAAAAAAGGTGCAGGAGGCCTAGGCTAACCCAATAGGTTGACATGCATGTGCATGAATCAGGAAGGGAAGCAAGCAAGATGGAACATGGAGATGTGGTGTGCTTGTCTGTATGTGACCTGATTTTGACAGTGGTGTGTGAGTGTGTGTGTGAACACAGCCAAGCTCAGTGCTAGCCTTACATGTCTGTATGTTGGAGAGCTGTGAGCCATGCATGGTACAGCTGACAGTTTATTGTCTCCACCCCCAAATATGATAATTGGCTCTGCCAGGAGTTGCACTAGCACCTTCACACCCAAGGTTAGATGCTGTGCTATTATCTGAGGAGGACTGCTGTCCAAGCCCATGGTCTGCCATATCTTGGTGTGGACAGCACACTCCCCTCTGGAGCACTGGATGTACCGCCACTATGGGAGCATGATTGTGCATGGCCACATTGACTCTCAACAGTTGTATTTGCTGACCTACATCCATGAGGACCACGCTCAACTCCAACCAGATGTTCAATCACAGACACTGTGCATTCCAAGACTGATACTTTGTAATCTGTCTTGGACCAATATCTTTCCACTGGTATCAGTCAACCATTCCAGGGTATCAGCAATGCAGTGGAGGCAGTCACAGATGTCAGACTGTGCTCCTTCCATAACCCTGAGCATTTTGTGGGAATACCTTTCAGAACATGCCTTTGCCTCAATAATGGCCCTAAACATTCACTGAGTGACACATGATAAGCCACCTATAACAGGTGGTGGAGGGACAGCAGGCATCCTAGAAGCATCCCATAATTCCACCTTGGTGTAACCGCACTAACTGTTTGGCTATTGCCAGTGTCACCATTCTCTGCAGCCTCAGTAGCCACACTCTCCTGTTCAATGTCCTCACTCTCTGACTGTCCAATATCTGTGTCCACAGGGGACTGGGTCTGCATAGGCATACTGGCTGTGTACGGTGACAATGAGGCCGGATGAGGGATGTCAATCTCTATGTCAGATTCTGCCCCTTCAATCCCCAGCTGTGTCTCACTTTGGCCACCATCATCATTAGAGTCTGAAGAGACTCCGACATCAGGTTGTGAAGGGGGCAGAGACCAGCCCCCATGGTCACCTTTGAAAAAAGGGAACAGCATTACATCAGTACTTTAACTACTATGCTGTGCATTACTATGTTGCAATATATGTTTTGCTGTATACACTGCTGTCAGTATCACAGACTTGTCTAACCTCCAAACTCTAATAGTGGGACATGAGGACTTTATAGTCTGGCCTAAATCTGTATTTACCAGCAAATAAATGCTCTTTAAAGAAGAATCTCGTGATCTATACCTAAATGATATCTAACGTGGACATTTTGAAAAACCCTTGCGCAGTTGACACATCTCACACATTTGACAAGTGCGAGTGCTCATGTTTCTGACCTGAAATGTCGGAAATCAAATACACAAGCATGCCTATAACTGAAGGGGGTATTTAAGGAAAATTGAGAACTCAGGAATGTCAACTTTACCAAAAATACCACACTTCCAGTCATGTGCTATGAACATTTTGGCAGGGGGCAAGCCCCCCTGCACCCCCATGTGGTGGTCTGCACCCCCTACACCCTCTGCCACTTATATATACAAACTCTACGATTGCACTATAGTGAGGGAAAGGATACATTTCCCGATCCCCACTATAGTGTGATCTGTATTCAAAATGTTGAATCCATAGAAGTGACTGCTAGTGTGCATTCACTGTTGTGACCTCAACATTTTTTTTGCTCAATTGAAATATTGAATATATGCCTTCAGGATTACATGTTCGCACATTGCAGGTGCGAGATTTTAATAGTAATCCTCACTATAAATGTGTAACAAAACAGTGGTGTGCTTACCAGGAGCAGATGGTCTCATCCAATTTCTGACATTCCTAAAAAGATTTGAGGAAGACGTAATGTAAACTGCTCTGCATGTTACATTATAACAGGGTATACATCAAAATATCTGACATTTACAGTTGCTACTATGTAAACTGGTATGTTGGTCACAATCTGGCCTGAGAGACAAACTGCAGCTAACCTGTTTTCCTCCCAAAAATAAAACCTGACACCCACTTAAAACTATGTCCATACTGACACGCTGAATGCTACAGTATTCCAGTGATAATCCTACTAAGCATAACTGGATGCTCCTCAGCAGTTGAAATGGTGGCACCCACATGCACAACATACTGTGTGATGGATATCTGGGAGATGTCTTTTTTGTCTAGGTTTGCTAGGAATTCCTCAAGTGGCTGACAATGGTTGTTCTGCAGCAGGCCTTCCACCAATGACACCACAATCTCTGGTCATGACCGCTGCTCTTCTGCATGTGGCATGGATCACATCTGTGGCACAGTGTCGCAACTGCTCATATGTCCTGCTCTGCTGACCAACTGCATTTACATTCTGGTCAGGTTGACCCACAATGCAGTCCCCTCCTGTCTGTTGTGCCTCCCGCTGGACAGTAGGATCTCATAATGCTGCCACAGGGCCTCCATAATGACATCATTCTCAGGCTCAGTGAATGGGGCTCTTTGAAGCCTATACATTATTGCTGAGCTACAAAAAAAGAGAACACATGTCAGTATCAGATACATAGGGGTGCAGATGATAAAAATACAGCCATATAGGACAGCTATCAGTATTCACTGTTTGATTACTCATCTAAAATTATTCAAATGCGTGCCCCACCATATGTCTCAACCCCTTAGAGCAAGAAATCTGGATAAATCCATAAATAAAAGTGGAACAAAGGCCAGAAAATAGGGACAATTTCTATGTACTGGTGTTACAAATTTACATTGTTGATGGAATAACAGGTTGTGCATGACCATGGCATGTCTGCAGGATATGAAGTATGCAAATCAGATGTCCTTAATTATTGTCTAACTGCAATCTTTAATGATTTGCAACTACTTTGCCAGAAAACCAGAATTTTATGAAACATGGATGAAATATATGAGGCAAAACTGGACAATCGGCTAACATATGTACAGCTGAGAGTTATGTCCACCACATACAGAGGTTGTGGGCACAAGTGATGGAGTAGCAATACTCAAATATTCCTGTTTGTGGCATGACAGATACAGATGTATGGTAAGACAGCCAAGACTGGAGTCCAGTGTAGTATGTTCCATAACAGTAAACCACCCCCTAAATTCTATAAAACCAACAGTGCCAAATAGCGGTGTTATCTAGGGGACCTGTGTCTCTATTTAACACATAGCATTCACATGGGGAGATCAATGACATGCTATCAGGAAAGTTCTATGACAAACTTACTGACATAACCCCATCCCCATAACTATATTCCACCATATACAGCATGCTGGTGATAAAATGATTACATACCTGCTGTTGTACAATACAGCTCTTTGGAAAGAAGCCAATATACATATATATATATTTATATATATATATATAGATATAGATATAGATATAGATATATATATATATATATATATCTATATATATATATATATATATATATATATATATATATATAGATATAGATATAGATATAGATATATATATATATATATATATCTATATATGCAAAAAAAAGTCCCAAACCAAAGTGAGCAAAATCCAAAGATATAAATCAGAAAAAATCCCAGGGTATGGAGAAAGGCACACTGTTAAAGTAAGTGCTTTCGCGAAAGCGCTTACACAGTACATATTTGTGGAACTGGAATAATAAACAGACTTGTGGAATCTTTATGAACGAGCCAACGAGTGCCAACGAGTTCATACAAAAGTAACTCTCATACACAATGGTTCCCCTAGCTAGGGGTTTTCCTTTTTAAGGTGTACCTCATTAGCAGCTGATTGCCTCTGCACCAATCACTGGTTGAGTAATGCTAACTGAAGTATACACAGCAGATTTGCAGTGTAATCAGGCAATCCCCTACAACTATCGAAGGGGATATAAAGCCTCACTGTAGAATACATCCCCTTTCTCCTTTCATCCCTGAAAATGCTGGGTAGAAATACTACATCAGCACAGTGAGGATGTACATTTATGTGTGAGCTACAGGCTGCAGCTGATGCTACTGCAGCAGGTAATAAGCATAGTGAGTAAGGCTGCAGAATATGGAAGACAACAGCACTTATGAGTAAAGGTGTGACCACTGGCAGCATTTATCAGGCAATCACTTTTGCATTCTTTATTGATTTAATTTGTACAGTTGACTGGAGTCACATTCGAACACACATGCATTGAATACAGCCCTACTGCAGTTATTTGCACACATTACTTATCAAAGCACAATCCTGTTTTAGACTTTATTGCTATTGTTCCTTAGAATCTGCAAATAATACACATGACATCAGCCCAGAACATGGGTTGCTTTACCCATATACCTTGTTCCTGGAGTCGGTGGAATAGAAAGCGTTATTTGACTCAAACTGGCCTGAAGACAGCCCTGAACCATACTGTGGGATGTGAAATGCATTTATCAGGTAATCACTTTTGCATTCTTTATTGATTTAATTTGTACAGTTGACTGTAGTCACAGGTTGGGAGGGTGGCCTAATGGTTAAGGTGTTTGTCTTGCAAACACAAGGTACAGGGTTTGGTTGGGAGGGTGGCCTAATGGTTGAGGTGTTTGCCTTACAAACACAAGGTGCAGGGTTTGAGTCTCACAAGGGATAATTGTCTAGGCAGTTAGCCTAGTATGAATCTATGAAACTATCTATGAAACTATGAATTAGAACACACATGCAGTGAATACAGCACTACTGCAGTTATTTGCACACATTACCCTTCTAAAGCCCACTGAAGAGCATTTCAACAACTAGCCCCCCTCAAGAATTAATTACAGTGTATGTACTGTTGCATATTGTAACTTAAAGTGCTTCTAGTACCTAAACTATTTTGATGCCTGTACTTACCCCATGCTTGCTAAGCAGCCTACAGCAATCTATCTCTTGACCCCTAATTACCCACTAAGCTGTAAATTAGCTATCTAGCCACTAGGTGGCACTGCTCACCCACTAAAGTTTAAAGTCCAGTTCTCTACCTTTCTCATTTCTCTCCCGTAGCCATCCCCAACCTCTTAGTATTTTTCCCCACTGGCCTGCTCTGTCCTGTGCTTAGTCCTGATTTCCCCCTCACACTCCCAAGCCTTGACTTACCTGGTTGGTCCACCTTCCAAGATCCCACTTTTCTGCTACAGCTGGCTGGTTGGCTTCAGCCAGCCTCCTTCTCTCCAGCTCTACCCGCTCCGTTCGCCCCGCAGGCTCACTTCACTCCCCTGCCCCCAATTCCCACCCGCCCCACCACACCTACATTTATTTTAGATCAAACCCCTCCCTCTATTCACTCACCAATCATCCCCACTCTCGTGGTGCAATCAATCATCTCCACCCTCTAACACCTCCCTCTTAAACTCCATCTCCCAATCACAACCACTCCAACCCCACTCAAAAGTCCCCATATACTCCTTGTCTAACTCATCTGATACTTACCTATCTGCCCTACACATTCCTGCCACTAAATATACATACACACCATGACCATGACTTGTCTTCTAGCACAAACAATTTGCACCCCATTTATCTGCTTTCTATTCTTACTCACTTTATACCATGATACCTCCTACCATTCTAACCAACTCCACCCCTCCTTCCTATCCAACCCCAACACTCCCACCCCTCCTTTTCATCCCACTATAAAACATTTCCACAACATATCTGCCTCCCTAGTCCAAAATAACATATTCCACTTCTTCTTCTTCTTTTGGCTTTTTCCTGGTTAGGGTTCACCACAGCGGATCACCTGTCCGCTCATGATTGGCAGTGGAGTTTTACGATGCCAAGGTGCCAGCCCGGTGCTCAACCTTCCACAGAAGGCACATGCGCACACTCACACCTAGGGCCAATTTGCAGTATCCAATCCACCTACAGCATGTCTTTGGGATGTGGGAGGAAACCAGAGCACCCCACAGAAGGCACCCTAGCTGAAAATCGAACTGGAGAACCTCTTGCTGAGAAGCGGCAACGCTAACCGCTGCACCACCATGGCTGCCCATCACAACCTCTTCCACTACTTCAAATTAAAGCTTGTTCCCCTCCAACCTACATACCACAAACATAAACTAATTCCCTACTGTCTACAATTATTAAAGACCAAACCAAAAATGTCACTACCCTTCCTCAACTTCCTCTGCTTTGCAGGGGCATACATCCAAACCCTGGACCAAATACATCCTCTTGTCTCAACCCCACTGTTACAAGCAATACAACTAACCACAAATACCTCAAATTCTTCACCATGAATGCCCAAAGTCTAAAAAACAAAGTAACCCACTTTCATGCCTGGCTCAACCATAACCTACTCGATATTGTAGCCATCTCTAAACTTGGTTAAAACCCCACATCTATGATTCTGAAATCCTACCTCCCGGGTTCCAAGCCCTGAGACATGACTGCTTAAATCAAAAAGAGGGCGGGGTAACCTTAATATACTCTAACTTGCTGTCCATCACTCCCCACCCTAATCCTATCCCTCCATTCAACAATGCTGAACTAGTCGTAGGCCTTCTAAAACTAAATAACCATAAAACCATATGTATAACTGCCCTCTACATCCTCCCAGGTAATAACATCTCCACTCTTGAAGAAATCCTCCTCTGGACCTCTACCAATATTAAGCTAGAGACCTTCATACTTAGAGATGTAAATATCGACTGGAATAAAGTCAACAACCCAAATCCCACCATATCCATCAGTTTATATAACTTTACCCAGCTAGCTAACTCTATCACCAGACCCAGCAAAACTAACCCACCAGGTACAACTCTAGACTAGATCCTAGTATCCAACCCCAATAAAGTCACAAACTCTGGCACTACTCCTGACCCTATAGGTGACCACTTGCCATCTTTCATCCACAGAGCTACTCACTCCTCTCCTCACCTACACCAATATATCCACACCTGTAACCCCACAACCTTCTTTGATGCCCTAAAACAAACTGGAACTCCTTAAAAACTACCACTAGACAATGCCATAGAATTCTTCAACTCTACCTTCTTAAACATCGTCAACTCCCTAGCTTCACCAAGAACAAGGAGGGTCAAAACTAAGTCCACCCCCAGGCTAACCAAAGACACCAAAAAACTTATGCTACAAAGGGATAAATCCTGGAAAACATACCACCAAAATAAGCAGCCAGAAACTCTCCTTATATATAAACAACTTCGCAACTTTGTTAAAAAACATGTCATTAAAGATAAAAAGTCTTACTATTCTAAACTCCAGTCCAAGCAATCAAACAACCCCAAACATTTCTAGAACTCAATTAATTCTCTTCTCAAACTAGGTACCAAAAATAACCCCTGCCCAGACCCAAACAAATCTGACTCTGAAATAGCCTCCCTATTCAACGCCTTCTTTACCAACTCCATTGCTGACCTGACCAAGACCTTCCCTAACAACAACCCATCCTCCCAACCAATCCAATCTTCCATACCCCCTACACAACCCTCTGCTTCTAATCCCCCACCAATATTTGAAATTAAACCCATCTCTACCTCCCTCATAAAAAGATTACTCATTAAATTAAAACCATGCCCCAATGCCACTGACAATATTCCATCTTCCATCTTCCTTCCTAAAAATAGCCGCAGACAGTATTGCTCTTCCCATCAGCATCTTAATCAACAGATCCATGCAGGAATGTTATGTGCCCAAACTATGGCGGGCTGCCTTTATCCTACCTCTCCATAAGGGAGGCAAAAACAATAGCATCTCTAATTTCCACCCTATAGCTATCCTCTCCTCAATCTCGAAAATCCTAAAGAAATGCATCCACCTACAGCTTATGCCATTCCTAGCCAAGCATCAACTAATTACTCCAACACAACACGGTTTCCGACCTGGCCATAGTACTATCACCGTACTGCTCTCATTCTTAGACACAGTAAATCTGGCCCATGACACTGGTAAAATTGTCTCTACAGTTTTATTGATCTGTCCAAAGCATTCAATACCATTTCCCACACCCACCTCTTAAACCACCTTTCTAGCCTCCATCTCTCCAAGAATTCTTTTTCCTGGTTCTCAAGCTACCTCTCTGATAGGTCTCAGGCCATGAAATGGGGAAAGGCACCTCTTCCTTCCTTCCAACCTCCACTGGGGTACCACAAGGATCTATACCTGGTCCAATGCTGTTCAACATGTTTATTAATAACTTCTACAAAGCCATACCCAATACCAAAATTGTACAATATGCAGACAATTCAACTTTAATCTGCTGTGCCCCCACCCTCCCTGAGCTTCAAATAATAACCCAAACTGCCTTCTCCTCCACCGAACAATGGATGCTCCAAAATCACCTCTCACTAAATGCCAACAAATCCAAAATTCTGTTATTCTCTCCGTCAAAAGCCTCCCCTCTTGATAAAAAATATTTCCAAATTAATAGCCACAACAACGCTGCCTTTGAAGTTATTCCTTTCGCTAAACTTCTTGGGGTAACTATTGATGAACAGCTAAAATTCGACACTCACATCCAGCAAAACATTAAGAAAACTCATGTTAAACTTGGTATGCTATACAGAAACATCTACTTTCTTTCCCCTCTCACCAGACAAACCCTTGCCACTACCTATCTGCTCCCCTCACACTTATATGGCTCTCCTCTGCTATCAAACCTATCTGCCTCTTTCTCCTCCAAACTGGAAGTCTGTTATAATAAGATTTCTAAATTTGCCACCAAAGCCAAATTCTCCTCCCATCATTGTACTCCCCTTCATTTGTTAAACTGGCTTGAACTCCCCAACCATCTAGACTATCTCCAAATTATTACAGCCCACAGACTAATTTTTCAACCTACTAAGTGCCCAGCCCTAACCAATATCGTCCAACCATACATCCCTGCAAGATCTCTAAGATCAACCCACCAAAACCTAATCACTGCCCGTAAACCCAATCGTCCTGCTGGACAGTTTCCACTATCCTTTTCTTTAGCTAAAAAATGGAATTCTTTGCCATCCTGTCTAAGGACTTGTGAAAGCTTTGAAACCTTTAAAACTCTGCTGCACTCCTACCTTTCTTCCAACTGGAAATGCAACTGTTCTCTCCCCACAACGCCTTATCCTTTTCCCTCCCCATAAGTTTTTCTCTACCTCTGAGCTTAAACCTAAACTGACGTAATTGTAAAAGGTAAACTCACCTGTACAACCCACAATAACCTCTGCCACCCGCTCCTCTCTTTTTCTTCTCATTCCTTTCCTCATCTCAATTGCCTCTACCTCCCTACATTTCAGATACTTTATAATCTGGGAACTTATTCCTGCACTATAGCTTAAAATAAAATCTGTAACCATGATTTCACTATAATTTTCCTGTACCTACTCTATATAATACCTTCCTAAATACTTTCACACAATGAAACCAAAGAATTTATGTTGTTCTCTGACACAAAACAATATTTCAATTGTGTTTCTCTTTACTTTGATTGTAACTGTGAACAGACTGTGTAACACAAACATATTTAATTGCATGTCTTTACCTCATTTAATTTAGATTTTATCTGTGAATAACACTATGTAATGAGGAGCTTTTCTCCTGGGGTCTCCACTGAAAATGGGCTCCCGGAGCCCAGAGGACCTCCCCGGTCATCAAACTGAAATAAATAAAATAAATAAATACATTACTTATCAAAGCACAATCCTGCTTTGCACTTTATTGTTATCGTTCTTTAGAATCTGCTAATTATACACATATCTGCCCAAAACATGGGTTACCTTACCCATTTGACTCAAACTGGTCTGAAGACAGCCCTGAACCATACTGTGGGTGGTGCAATAAATTTATCAGGCAATACTTTTAGTTATACAGTTTTACTACCAATCTCTTATCTTTTTCATTTATCCACTTTAGCACTTTGCACAAATTTAATGAAGCAGTGTATACCACTGAGTTAATAATTCCAAACTTCCTTCTTCATTATTTACATATAAAACTCTGCTTTTTACTGATTTAATCTACAACCATATAAAAATCAAAAAATATATATATCAGCAATAATTCATATGTTCTTCACAAAAGACGTTTGCTTTATTTCTTCTATTGTTTTTCCCTTTGAGTTCTACTTACATCTTTATTCCCAAATTTTATACCTTACACATAAATTCTTTTCATTGCAAATATATAACCCGACCTTTACTACATCACCTAAATATTTACTTTTCTCTATATTTAAAGCTATCCCTATCATCTATAGACACTCATTTGTGCAAACTGTTATTTCTTTTATTCATTTTTTTTGTAATTATTATAACATCATCTGCATATGTTAACAGAGCTGGAATTCTTAACCCTTCAGATGATATATACCCCTCCTCTTTCATTTTGTAATTAATTTCACATACTATCACATTCATAACTAATACAAATAGTATACAAATCATTGTCCATTCCTGTCTTACAGCACTCTTCATAAGTATCTATTGGCTTAATCAGCCATTTGCAAATTTTTGCTTTATTATTACTATACGCTGACATACATAATTTCCATCTTTCTCACTTATATTATATTCTTTCATTATTACCCATAAGATTTCATGTCCAGTTGTGCCAAATGCCTTATTAAGGTCTGCTGTCATGATTTTTGCTTCTTTTGTGCTCATCATAGCATCTACAATTTCTCTATCATCAATAATTCTTGAGAACTCTTCCCCTATATACTATATATGCTATCTTCCATAATACTTTCCATTTTAGTTTCAAATCTCTTTTGTATTATTTTTATAAAGATTGTATAATCATTATTGCTCAATATTATCAGTCGCCAGTTTTTTTAATTGTCTTCTTCTATATAAATGTAAGTATTCCACTACATAATTCTTTATACATAAATCCTTCATTTAGCCATTCATTCAAAATCTTTAAAAATATTTTCTTGACAATCTCTTAAATTTTTATATATTTCATACTCTGTTCCATCTGGGCATGCAGCCGAATCTATATTTACTTGTCCAAATAATCTAGCTTATTTAAAGAAATCTCCCTTTTCCAACTCATTGTTCTCTTTTTATGTTAACTTTTTTGTACTTGCCATGTTTTTTTTTTCATTACCTCCTTTTTTAAAATAGTTCTTGTATATATTGTACTACAATATTCATAATACTTTCCTGAGTTCTTTCAATTTCTCATTTTTAAATTTTTATTTTATCATTACACTACCGTCTTCCTTTACTAATCTGCTTAAGTAAGTCAATGCAGCTCTTTTTCCTTATAAAAAATATCTTTGCTTAAATAACAATTTTTGTTATTTTTTCATGATTTCTTTCATGTAATTCTTTTTCTATGTCAAAGCACTTTCTATCATTATGTTCTAAATCTTCCAGTGCATTGTTATATTTTCTTTTATATTTTCCTTCTCTACTTTTCTCAGATCATATTGCCACTGTAAAAACATTTTTTTTATGTTTTCCCTGAAATATTATCCACCATTCTGACCAGTTTTTCTAATTTTTTTTCATAGTAATATGATCTTTCCATAACTGTATTACTAATCTTGTTCTATCTTCAATCCATCCTTTCTCATTTACCCATTTAATTTCTTTGCCTATTTTTATATATTTCTTATTTTCTTTTATCTCTAGGCATATTGAAAAATGATTAGAAAATCCTGTTTCAACTACCACCCCTTCTACTATAACTAAACCTTCTGATACTATAAAATAATCTATTTCAGTCCTATACTTAACTCTTTTGTAAGTCCATGAATTTTTGTCCCAGAGTTTTAACTTACCGCATCTTATAACTTTTAACATTTTTCTTATATCATTTCCTTTCTTTTTTTACGCTTGCCTCTTAAATCACAGTTAAAGTCTCCTGTTATTATAATATTAAAATTTATCACTACATAGTCTAAAATCAGATAAAACAAGCTTTCCATTTCTTTACATTTAGTATAAGCATATAATGTTATAATTCTATATACTTGTTCTTTCCATTTTAGATCTACGATGGTTAATCTTCCCATTTTTGCTAAAGTTGCATCTAATATCTTTATTGTATTTCTACAGAGTACAGCTATTCCAGAACATCTCTCATTTCCCAAATTCCAGATTATCTTTCCTGCCCATAGTTTCTCTGTTTGTTGTCCTTCTTCATTAGTAAAAAAATCTTCTGTCTTCTAATATAATTACATTACATCACACCTGTATTACATCAATCCAAAATTCGTACTCTTCTTACTATATTCTTAATACTATTCACATTTACAGAACACACTCTAAACTTTTCTTTTCTGCTTTCCTTAGATTTATGGTTTCATATGTTTCTAAGTAATTACTAGGCTAGCTTTCTTGACAGGCCATTCCAAGCCTAAGCAATTTCTTCCCAAAGATGAGAATTAAGTGCTGTATTTTGTGTCTGTGATTCATATACTTTAACTGTTATACCAAGCCATGATCTTTAGCTGTAGATCTTTTCAACCATTTCCTTTGTTTTCTTTTGTACTTAGCCCTTGAAATTTTCTTTTTTTTTATCATTTTATCAATATAATTATTTTTCCCTTTTACTACCTCACAGTGCATGTCTTCTTTGTCACTTATTCCAGCATCTTCTTCTATATCCTCTTTATTGTTTTTCCCCATCTACTTTTTCCTTCTATTTCTGCTACTTCTAAAATGTCTTTTCTTTGTTCATTTTTTCTCTGTCTTTTCTTTACTGTTATTTCCATTTGTGAAATCCATCCACAAATGTCCACTTTTTGCTACATTTATAGCATTTCAATCCACATGTTTTTTTTCCTCATGTCCCATTTCTTCACAAATATATCATTTTCTTTTGTCACAGTTAATTATCAGATAACCTTCTTTTAAACAACAAAAAAAAGTTTTGGGTTGTCCCCAGTATTTTACAGCACACCTAGTCCCCTCTACATTTATCATGCTTGGTATATGTATATATTTTTTCTTTCTATAATATTACAATCAGAGCCACCAGTCCATAAAGCCCTTATGTCATAAACTTTTGTAATGTCCAGTGCTTCATTATATAAAACTTTCAAGTGTCCTTTCAAAGTCTCTCTTTCTACCTCTGCTTGAAATTGTACATGGACCTTCCTTTTGTTTCCCTGCTAAATGCTTTTATCACATAAAGATTCATTTGGTTATAGTCTTTCTTTTTTCATATTCTCCAAGAAGAAAAAACAGTCTCAAATATAATGTCAAAAAATGTCTCTTTGTTAATAAAAATAAACGTCCTTAACTTATGTTGTTTTATACTCAATGAAGCTACTGAATTGTCCCACATTTAATAGCTGTTCATTTATTTGTGCTATTTATTTTGAATCTTTACTATGTATGTCTGTTTTAACTTTATTCTATCTTCTTTTCTGCTAATCCAGTTTTGCCTCCTTTTATTTTCTCTGCATATGTTTCCATTTTTGTTTCACCGCTCTTCTTCAGGATCGTTTCTGCATCCTCCTTTTGTATTTTCTCCATAATCACCCCGCCCCCCTGGAAACATCTCCTTCATTTTCTGACTGAATCTGTACCACCTATCTTTGAGTAAATCATCCTGCAGACCTCCTGACAGGAGTGTTGTATTATACACCCATCATTTGCTGACTATCTCCATCAAACAGGTTTCTTTGAAGTATTCCCTCAGAATCCTGCACACATTCCCCGGACTTGATATTTGCTTTCTCCTTCATTTCTTTCACCGCTTCATCATCTCCTTCTCTCTCCATCTACATCCCAATTTCTCACCATCTGGAATGTAAACAGGAAAGTGCTCCTCCAAAATGGTTCCCACAACAATGATGAGTAGGGGAAGTTCCCTGTTGCCCTGGACCAGTTTCTTCAGTAGTATAAATATCACCTCGGATCACCCCTGAAAAGAGCCCACAAGCCTAGAGGAACTAACCTGGTCAACAAAGGATAACCAAAACATTGCTGCATTGCAATCTCACAGCTGCTCCTGATTTTGCAGGAGGTCCATGATTTACCTTATTATTTTGTGGTGAATTGCTGGATTAAAGTTAGTCAATAAATATGGACATTGTCATTTCATACTTATTGTTCAAATAATTCGTTTTTATCTAAACAGCAAAGACACATTTAGTGACCATAAAAATAATGTGTGTTTGCTTTTTTTTTCAGTCCCTGCTTCAACGCAGATTAATATGCTGCCAGTAAGCAGTAGACTTGCACCCTCCAAGGAGGGTAGGGCCTTGGGCTAACAACCAGAGCCCATAAAACCTGTAACTGCTACAGAAACAATGAACTCTGAATGGTGCTCGTTGCCCGATGTACCACACGGTGCATAAATTGTTAAGAGAGAGGGAAGAGAAGTGGTAGACTTCTTTTGTTTTTACAGGGCTTTACCTGTACATCAACACCATGTTGAAAATGGCATGTTTTCCGACTAGGGTGAGGATGCATGTTTTGCAATTGCCCAAAGTCAGTCAGGCCATCACAATTATTGACAGTGTAAGAGTCAGCCCTACTGGACAATTATTTTAGTGTAAATATTCATACTTTTAGTTTTAAATTGATATTATATCTTAACACATGCCAGCAGAGCATTTCTGCTTCTTTTAGTTTTGCTTACGACTGTTATGAACTCGATGCAATGTAATGTATAGAATTAAGAATTTTAACGGATGCATGCTGCTGCTATAAATTTCCCCTGTGGTGTTTCTGTTCATAAAAGCAAGCAAAAAGGTAATGCCTTGGAATAGTGGAATGTATCCCATAAATTACATAGAATGTGAACAAAAAGACAGATGTGTAATATTTCGGAACAGGAATACACTATGCTAGGATACACGTAGTAATGCTCACTAAAGTCTAAGAGTTTCAGTGATTCAAGACATCCAAAGTTCTGGTTTCACAGAGAAGCTATCAGCAAGAAAGAGACCGTGTACTATCAACATATTATACAGAATCTTGAGATAGCCATGTTCTTAGGCACATGAATAGAGGCTGCTCCATAGGTAATGGTCAGTACATAAGATGTCATTATTTCCACTGGGTGAACTAAACTGAGGAAGAGTTTTGAAAACTGTAAAGAATCGATTACTCAATACAGATTCTAAGTGCTAAGTCCAGGATAAACACAGGGGCTCGCGTGAACAGGTCTGTTGCCATGGACTGGCCAGCCTTATTGATCTGGCTTTAACTGATGCATCAGCTGAGCATCAACTCCCTTTGAGCTGTGGGTGACTGTAATGATAAAGGTTACGTTATGAGCAGTGAACAGCTTCCTCTTGAGCTGTTCGGTCACTCAGAATGAAGTAGTGCTGGAAGAGGTAACTCAGTTATATTACTTAACAGCAGCCATAGAAGACAAGGAGACCATTTGCACAGTGTCTAGAATGCAGTTTTGAAGTCAGGCTTGCATTTTTTTTGGCTCCCGATTAAAATGTCAGCATTTGAAGTGCTGAGTGTTAAAAAGCCAAAATAAATAAATAAATGAAAAGCAGGAGAAGAAGGGATCACAAAATCGCTCTCCTCCTTATAACTTATTTTTGTTGAGGGGTACCTCCCCTGCACTCTCTCTGTGTGGGGGGAGGCAAGACCACCACACTTCCAAACTTATATATAGCAACTTTAAGATCTCCATACCTCAGAGAAAAGAGAATATTCTGAAAAATGGCACCTCAGATTTAGTATATTTAAGTCTAGTCTTTTGGCCATCAGTGTTTTGGAACTCACTATAGTGAGTCCCATCATTTCAAATTATTTCCTTTTTTTTTTTGAGAGAACATTAGTTTTAGAGTGAGTTCTGCATTTGAGCTAACATCTTGTTAGATGTGGAGATCAGTTAGAAGCCCTAAAGAGTGAAGCGCACTATGGATTTGTGTTGAAGTTTTCAGACAGAAGTTTAAAGGATCTTGAATTCCTGGCAGCTGCCTGCTATTTGTAGGTTACAGTTTGAAAAATGATTTGTTTATGCTCTGAAGATTTTCTTATTTCTTTTTTAAAGAATATTGTTGGGATCCCTCTTTTCGCGAATGAGTGGGCTGACTGCAAGAAGGCAGAGGATATATTTGTTTGAGGGTGTTACCTTGTCAAAAAAAGGAAATGTATAAAACTCATTACTGACTCAAATGCTAAAATTCTGACTTGTGAAAAAGTGCTACTAATAAGCCGTGGCCATCTGATACATTATCAGGAAGCAGAGACGGGGTATATACCAAGATTTTCAACCATCCTAAGCATTTCTAAAATTCTTATTTCTTGCCTTATTGTACATTTAAGTTCAGTCCTATTAATTATGATGCCAGCATTATATCCACAAAATGTCAGCTCTTTGCAGCCAATATTCTTAAAAACGATGTGTGTTGTACTAGCCTGTAATTTACACATCTTTAATCTTTCACTTTTCAGAGAAATCAAGCATACTGTCTGAAAATCTATAGCTATTATCTGTGTACTTAGATTTATAATCTCCTCAAAGTCTGTGCACAGCCATGAGATGGTTAACCTAAATCTGTTTGCAATTATTTTTTTAAAATAAAGCCTGCATACAATTTAAATCCTGTTTCCAAGGTTGCCATCTTCATAACAACTTCAGTATGGTTACAGGTCAAGTCTCAACACCACTGTTGCTCTGCTACAAACAGTTGCTCATGTATTCACTCGTGTGGGCAAAGGTTTATTAACAGGTGCCCTTTTTTGTTGATTTAAGAGGAACTGTCAGTCAAGCAGATTGCATCTTACTCCTCTGTCCATCTGTCTTATCTGCAGTTTGCTAATAAACCTCGTCTCTATTTCAGAAATTAACTTATGAATGGCCAAGATTCAGTTTTTTGACAGCTAAATATTACAGTTCAGATTTAGTCAGACTACATTCTTGGCCCAATCCTTTTTCCTTGTTTTATTAATAACCTTTGGGTTGAACTGTTGCATCATAGCTGATTTCAATAAACATCTCTACTCTTTCACCATCTATGACCTCATACATGAAACCTGCAATATGATAGAGATTCTACTGCAAGCTCAGAGATTATAAGTGACCTACCTTTTAGGCTCATACAATACAACCCGCTGTGGATGTGCAGCGAGATATATAAATATATATATATATATATATATATATATATATATACACACACACATATATATATATATATATATATATATATATATATATATATATATATATGTATATATATATATATATATATATATATATATATATATATATATTGCATGTTTCATGTATGAGCTCATAGATGGTGACAGAGTAGAGATGTTTATTAAAATCAGCTGCTTCTGGTGACTTGAATTTTGTATAATAAACACTTTTCCTTGCTAATTAATTGGAATCATCAGCACAAAGTAGCAGTCTATGATGTATGTTACTGTTGCTGATCAGACAATATAGTTATATTTCAGTTTTTATTACTTCCATTATTGCAAATTGTGTTTATTTTTTGACCATTTTTTTAGTTTTGAATAAATAAGTAACAAATGATTAAATACAATAACCTTATATTATTAAAAAAACAATGTGAACTATTTTCAATATTTACAAAGGCTTGAAGTTAGATATTAATATTAGAGCTCCAAGATGTTCTTAGTTTCAATAGTTCATTCAGTCATTAATAACATTGTTTCCCAAGTACAGATCAATAAGTGAAATTGCTTTAATCCAAGGATTGTTAAAGAATGGCTGCAAAGTGTGTTTAAGTTGTGTCATAATCTATATTTCTGTTTTGTTCTTGTTTTTTATTATTATTATATGCAGACATAGCAATGTATTTGAGTCGGGGTTCTGCTGTTTGGTGTTTTTTTTTATTGGTTTACATTTTTTGTTAGTATTTCTGCATTTGATGTGTTTGAGATTTTTCCATAATAAATGATTATTCAGGGTGGGTGCAGTTTGTTAGATTATGAAGACTCTAAAAGAGCAAGACTCTGTAACTGAATATGTGGTCTAGGTGGCCGACAATCATGCTCTCCCAAGCATGGAACATATTTGATGAACGGGTAACTAGCAATCAGATTAGTCAGTTTTCCTTACACACTTCATAATTCATCTTAAGTTATGATATTTACAATTCAGAGACTGTCCAATTTTTTATTATTATTATTATAATGTCTGCATGGTCTTACATTTTTTTCCCTTCAACCATTGCATTTTTTTTTATTTTTATCATCACAGCTTTTACTGTTTTAGTTACATGCATTGTAAAACCAGAAATGTTATTACCTCTATTGAGAAACCTACTTTACCATTTATTCCTTTTTTTCATTTTCATTCATAAACTCATTAAAGTGATCAGGAATATTAATTAATTTATTTTTTACTAAAGCGACAATGTTGCATGCAGATACTGCTAATTTCCATTTCCCTATCAAATTAAACTGAGGTTATTACCACCTTCTTAACCCTCTCAGTCTATGTGTATAGCTTGCTTCTTGTCTGTGTTTATCACACTCTTTAGCTTTATAGCTTAATTATTTTTTCACAGGAAGATGTTGATAGAATTACACAATATCAAAAATTACAATAACAGTAATATCTGTTATACTGCTTTGAAATAGTGCTTCTGTCATTTAATCATTTAATGCATGTTTACCTTACAAGATTTTGGCCTATTAACTAAAGCTTCAACATATTCAGCCACCTACTACTCAAAAAAAAAAAACTTTTATTCACCATCATGGCAATGAAAATTAGCATTATTCATTAATATGCTAGTGAAAGTCGATCAGAGAAGCTGTATTGGTTGCATCCTTCCAACTACTGTTTGGTTAAGTGTTACTGCATCTTTTTTTTTTTTCTCAGTATCTTTTAATAAAATGGATGGAAGGTTGGCATAATGGTTAAGGTGTTTTACCTTATAACACAAGGTACAGGGTTTGATTCTTACATGGGGTAATTAGCTAGGCTTAAAATAACCCACAAGGGCAGTTAGCCTAGTACTAATCTACAAACCAGCAATCAATATCATATGATGTACATAGGTAGAGCAGCTTGCCTTATATAATTCTGGATTCCCAAGTGGATGGATTGGTTTCTAAAACTTAGTTTGTCCCTTACCTTTGGATAGTTATCAGTCAGGTCATCTTTAAATATTGAAAATAATATCTGGTTGGTATGTCTGCTTTTGGTTCCTGTTTTCTCTGTTAATCCATCTGTTACTGTGTGTCGTGCATTCTAACTTTAGCTTCTGTTTACACATGGAATAAATATTTTATGGCCATTTTAGTTGTCAAGGCAATGTTATCATCAACGGGTAACTGATGAGCTGCCTGATCCATTTACATCTTTTTTGGCCAGGACTTGGGATTTGCAAATAACATGACATGCAGCAATACATAATTATAAGAAGAAAACAATGTAAACATGAAAGATAATAAATACAGTAAACTCTGGGTTAACCTGCACCCATGGGAATTGATAGATGCCGGACAACTTTCATTTTCCTGCTGCTGAGTGTTTCCACTCTCGGGCGAGCA
Organism: Protopterus annectens; assembly: GCF_019279795.1. Lineage (NCBI taxonomy): Eukaryota > Metazoa > Chordata > Ceratodontiformes > Protopteridae > Protopterus > Protopterus annectens. The sequence goes on from NC_056745.1 coordinate 61,159,703, forward strand.
ACTAATAACTGTCCCCTTAGCAGAACCCTCTCTATGGTTCGCATAGCCACTACAAAGATACACTAATCTCGTGGACATCCTCCCTTTATTTGGCCATCGACCCTGCTGCTATCCTTAAGCTCCAAAAGGACCACTTAACCCTTAGCAGAACCCTCTCTATGGTTCGCCTAGCCACTACAAAGAGACACTAATCTCGTGGACATCCTCCCTTTATTTGGCCATCGACCCTGCTGCTATCCTTAAGCTCCAAAACGACCACTTAACCCTTAGTAGAACCCTCTCTATGGTTTGCTTAGCCACTACAAAGAAACACTAATCTTGTGGAAATCCTCCCTTTATTTGGCCATCGACCCTGCTGTTATTCTTAAGCTCCAAAAGGACCACTTAACCCTTAGCAGAACCCTCTCTGTGGTTCGCCTAGCCACTACAAAGAAACACTAAACTCGTGGACATCCTCCCTTTATTTGGCCATCGACCCTGCTGCTATCCTTAAGCTCCAATAGGACCACTTAACCCTTTTAGCAGAACCCTCTCTATGGTTCGCCTAGCCACTACAAAGAAACACTAATCTTGTGGACATACTCCCTTTATTTGGCCATCAACCCTGCTATCCTTAAGCTCCAAAAGGACCACTTAACCGTTAGCAGAACCCTCTCTATGGTTCGCCTAGCCACTACAAAGAAGCACTAATCTCATGGACATCCTCCCTTTATTTGGCCATTGACCCTGCTGCTATCCTTAGGCTCCTAAAGGACCACTTAAATATGTTTTACCCTTAGCAGAACCCTCTCTATGGTTCGCCTAGCCACTACAAAGAAACACTAATCTTGTGGACATCCTCCCTTTATTTGGCCATCGACCCTGCTGCTTTCCTTAAGCTCCAAAAGGACCACTTAAGTATGTGATCCAGCAAATGACTTATTGCAAAGGAAACCATAACTATTTGTAAAGTCCATTACTTTGCTTAATTGTAACTGTACTAGCTAGAAACCTGATGTGAATAAACTGCATTACCTATTTGTTCCTGACAACAGGATGCTAGCAACTCGACAAGCCATGATTCTTCGCTAGGGATGGCTTGCACCTGTCACCCCTGGGCTTTCAGATATTGGCAAAGGCTCTTGCTACCCGCATAGTGCCTTTTTTAGGCTAGGCTCAAAATACAAACCCATCTTCATAGGTATCACAAGGGATAAGAAACTAAGAGTAATGCTACCCAATGCCAGAAGTCTAAACCTCAAGATGCACGCACTCGAAACTTTCCTTAGCATGGAGAACATCGATATCTGTGCAGTAACATAAACCTGGTTCAAGGCTCCCGAGAGCACCCCAGCACTACCAGATTATACCTCATACCATGCTTTTCAAAACTTGGACCGAACCACAAAAGGAGGGGGAGTATCAATATTCGTCAAAGATACCCACACCTCCAGGTTGGTGGCACAGCACGAAGCATCAGAGACTATCCATGTGCAACTAACAGTGGGTAAAACTGCCTTCCAGTTTATAGCCTGCTACAGACCACCCTCCCAAACCCAGGAACCCCACTCGGCCTTCCTGAGAACACTGGAAAATATGAAGGTCTCTCCAAACACCATTATATTGGGCGACTTCAACTACCCAAACATAGACTGGGAGCATTACTCTAGCTCCAACACCGTAGCCCAAAGGTTCCTAGAATTTATAAACTCAGATGCTATGGAACAACTTGTTACCACTCCCACAAGAGGGGAAAACATACTGGACCTGATCATCACCAATATGGGGACTCTATGCTCCAGACCAGAAGTGTATCCCTCACTGGTAAGATCAGACCATAAACTAATCTCACTGGATATTCACATCCCGACCCCACCCCTGCCCAGAAAACCACAGTGAAAAACTTCTCTAAAGCAAATTTTACACTCCTCAAAACTGAGGTGGAATCCTTCAAAGCCCCCGGGCCTGTGGAAAATACGGCCCAGACCACAGAATCCTTTATAAACGCATTCTATAAACACCTTCAGGAATGCATGGATCATGCAATCCCAAATAAAACCAAGACCCAATCCTCCAAAGGCAGACGTCCTGTCTGGTGGACCCCAGCCATAAACAAACTATACATTAGAAGGAGGAAGTTACTACATGATAGAGCAAAATCCCAAAAAGGGAAGGCATCTCTGATCAGTATTAGCAAAAAACTACGGGCACTCATAAAATCGTCTAAGGCCAGCTTCGAGAGAAAAATTGCACAGGACACTAAGGATAATCACAAGGCTTTCTTTTATTATGTTAGGAACCTGGGTGGGAATTCCCAGATATGCTCAGAATTAGTCCAAAATGACAAAAAATACACCAAACCCACAGACATTGCCAACATCCTAGCTGGCAGGTTCAGCAAACTCCCCACCAAAAGGGCAAATATTTATCCCAGCAGAGTGCTGCCCCCCTGACATCTCAGCTGCTCAGGTAAGAGCTGCCCTCTCCAAAGCAAAAAACAAAGCATCAATGGGACCAGACGGTGTCCTGGGCTGCGTCCTACATGAACTCCAAGAAGAGCTAAACCCAAACATAAAACTACTGTTCAATCTCAGCCTTACTACAGGATATATACCCAAAGAGTGGCGTACAGCAACAGTGGTCCTCTACACAAAGGTGGTGCCTCAAAGGATCCTGGAAACTATCGCCCCATAAGCCTGACTAGCTTGGTCTGCAAAGCTATGGAAAGGATCATCATGGATCTCATAAATAAAGATATTGGGGACCTACAGACACTGGATCCTACCCAGTTCGGCTTTGTTAAGGGAAGATCCTGCCTTTAAACCTGGTCGATTTCTTTGAAATAGTCACCAAGGCCATTGACGAGGGGAAGGTGGTCCACACAGCCTACCTGGACCTTGCAAAACCCTTCGATACAATACCCCACTCGGGCATTATAGATAAGCTCACCAGCTTAAATATAAACCCCTATGTCACTAGATGGGTTGCAAACTGGCTCAAGGACAGAACCCACATGGTTAGAATTGCTGGAGCCATGTCAGACTCCAAGCCAGTTACAAGTGGCATCCCACAAGGCTCAGTCCTGGGACCTCTCTTGTTCGGTATATATTTCTCGGAGGTACAGACCAACACGGAAGGACTGTGGCTGACCAAGTTTGCAGATGACTGCAAACTGGGCGCCATAATCGACTCTCCAGCCAACACAAGCATCCTCCAAAAGGAACTCATAGAAACAGACAACTGGTGCCAGAGCCATGGCCTCAAGCTAAACGCCAAAAAGTGTATAGTCATCCCCTTTGGCAAAAACAAAGTGCCCACAAATTACCACATAAGTGGTAATCCATTAAGTACAGAAGAAGTAATTAGCACCTGGGGACCCAAGTTGATAGCAATCTCTCATTTGACAACCACATGGCCAAAGTGGTTAGAAAATCATTTTATATAGCCCACCTAATCATGAAGGGATTCACATCTAGATCAGGGGAGGTCATCGTGCCTCTTTACTCATCCCTCTTCAGGCCCATAATTGAGTAAAATGCCCCTTTTGGGATCAACCTTACCAGACACCTGCAGCAACTGGAAAGACCCCAAAAGTACCTCACCAAGAGGATCAAAGGGCTCAAACAGATGCCATAGGCTGCCCGGTTAAAGAAACTCCAGCTCTACTCAGTGGCATACCGCCTGCTCAGAGGCGATCTGTACCTGACGTATAAAGCCATGTCCAACCCGGAATTAATGGACATGCTGCACCTCAGAAAATCCAAATCCCATCGAGCTATGCACTCGAGAGACTTGAACCTCAGTACTGAAATAAATAGGACATGCTGGAGGGACAGATTCATAACCCAGAGGCTCCCTTCACTTTGGAATAAAATCCCAGTCCAGGTTATGCAGAGTCCCTCATTGACTCTCTTCAAGAGGAATCTTGATGAGTGGATGGGAGATCGTAGGTTTACCCCGGGTATCACTTCTGTGTCACTGTTAGACAGAGGCACAGTATACTAACGTCGAAAAAGTGCATAGCAAAATTAATTTAAAATGGGTGGCGAAAGCCAAACACACTCTGGCTAGGCTTATAAATGCCCTAGGGCAGATAGCCTAGTATGAACCTATGAACCTATGAACTTCAACATCCCTATATTCTCTCTTGTTCTCCTCTTCCTCATTCCTCACCCTTTTACTCCTTGTTCTTGATCCCACCTTGCCTTGCACATTCCTCTGACTTTTTTCTCATTTCCAAACTAGACTCCCTCATATAGCCTTTGCCTTCCTGCCATTCTACCCTCTGCATTACCTGTGCCTCCCTCTAAAGCCTCACTGTTTAGGCTCTTACACTCCATTGCTAGAGACTTTCTCTCTTTGCACTTTTTCACTACCTGTTAACCACAGACCTTTGGGCTCTCTCCTATTTCCCTAAAGCCTTCCTGCCTTTATCTCTCCCTCTGCTAACTCTATGCTTTGCTTTCAAGTATTCCCTCCATCCTCCTCTTCCCAGCCAATAGCAATATCTCTCTTACTGATTGTTTTCTTGGTCTTTCTGGCCCTGGGTGTTAGCCCTGCTCCATTAAGCTCACTCGCTCGGGCTGTCTTCACTCCCCTATCCTACCCCCATTCCCACCCACCCCATTACAATTTCCTTTATACCATCCTGTCCCTCCCTTTTCCCCCTAACCATCCAATAGCTGTTAACTTCCTGTCTTAGCTCTAGCAACTGTGTACCCACTCTACCTTCCTTTCCCCTGTAAACTGATACAACCCTTTCAATACATCACATCTTACTCTAAACTATTTCTGTAATTAAGAACTCTATCATATTATTCCTCCCCAGTATAAAAATTAAACATCTTATTATTTCTATCCAATTCCTATTTCTCCTCTCAATCCAAACCTCTTATCACTTCCATCACCCCTATCTAACATTACATTCCACAACCACCTACAACTCTTCAAACTTCACAACATCCTCCTTCTGCTTCATTTCTCCTGCCTTATTTAACCTCCCTGACACATGTACACACAAACTACCCCAATTGCACACAATTCTGCCTAACTCTAAATCTAAAACCAAACTCTACAAACTACATTTACACTTCCCTCTACTCTCACTACCCACTACTAGCACACTGTTATCAGGAGATATACACCCCAACCCTGGCCCAAACTCCCTCCCTGTCACCCACATCCCTCATCCTCAAACCCCCCTCCTTCACCAAACAATTTTCAACCTTCCCTGCCCACTACAACTGGATCATCCCCCACCAAATAACTTGCCATATACTCTCTAAATATTCAAAGCCTAGCCAGTAAAATCACTGACTTCCATGCCTGGATAACCCATACAACCCCTCACATCCTCACACTATCTGAAACCTGGCTTAAACAACATATCTCCGACAATGAAATTCTCCCACCAGGCTATAACATATATCGCTCAAATAGATATCTAAAAAAAGGTGGTGGAGTCGCCATCCTCCATTCTAACAACCTCAGTCTATCACCACTCCCCATAACAGTCCCCAAGTTCCACCAAGCAGAACTTATAATACTCAACTGCCACCTCAACCCTCACAAGAAAATAGCTATTGCTTCTATCTATATCCCTCCTGGAAACAATCTAAACACTCTTGAAAACATACTGTCCTGGTTTTCCCATAACATAACTTATGAAGCCCTCATCTTGGGAGATGTCAACTTAGACTGGTCCAAACTGAAAACTGACTCTCCCCAAAATAGTATTAACTTACATGGCTTCCATCAACTCATATTGTCCCCCACCCGACTCCATAGAAATACATCTTCTAGTTCCATAATAGACTGGATACTTACCAACTGCCCCCACCAATACCACAACCCTATTACTCTACCAGACCAACTTAGTGATCACCTTCCCACCTCTGTCCTCAGATTCAACACCCAACCCCCAAACCTCATCTATACCGGGACTGCCGTACACTCACCAATTTTAATCTAACACAATTCAACTCAAATCTATCTTCCATTGACTGGTCCTTCCTAAAAAATATCCCACTAGATGATGCAGTCAGCAGCTTTAATAACATCTTCCTGAATACCCTTAACTCCCTTGCTCCTTCTAGAAGAATTCAAATAAAATCTAATCATGCTCCATGGCTCTCCAAACAAAGTCCCTCATGCTCAACAGAGATAAAGCCTGGAAAGCCTGGACCAAAACCAAAGAATTATCCCACCTTCACCACTATAAGCACCTCAGAAACCTTACTAAGAAATAAGCCACTGCAGATAAAAAGTCCTTCTACAACTCTGGCCAACTTACAAATCAAACCCTAAGAAATTCTGGACTAAAATAAACAGAATCCTGGCCCCAGGCCATCCATCAACACCCAGCCCCTTCCCTAACACAAACCCTCTAGACACAGCTACCCTTCTTAACAATCACTTTATCAATATTATTCAGTCGCTCATCCCATCAAACTGTAAGACTACTCCCCTGTATACCCCACCCAGCCTACCTGACAATCCTCCATTTTCTCAACATCTTGTCTCAACCTCCTATATAAGACCTCTTCTTTATAAACTCAAACCCTGTTCTTCCTCCACAGATAATCGACTACCAACCTTCCTCAAACTAGCTGAAGACACCATAGCCTACCCAGTGTCCATATTAATTAATAGATCTATACAAGAATCCACTCTCTGGAAATCCTTTTTCACCATTCCTCTGCACAAAGGTGGCAATTCTACTGACCCTTCTAATTACCGACCCATAGCCATCCTATCCTCCCTCTCTAAGATTCTTGAAAAATGTGTCCACTCCCAACTACTCAACTACCTGCTCCAACATAATCTCCTCACCCCCACCCAACATGGTTTTTGTCCTCACCACATCACAACTACTGCCCTACTATCCTTTACACATACAATTTCTGAAGCCCTGGACAAAAATAAACTTCTATCCTGTCTCTTCCTTGACCTCTCAAAAGCCTTTGATACAGTCTCACATCCCCTACTGCTATCCAAACTTGCTAATCTTAAACTATCTACCTCCACCCTTACCTGGTTCTCTAGCTACTTAACTCACAGGAAACAATCAGTAAGATGGCTCTCTTCCACTTCTCCTTTTATACCTGTTCCAACAGGAGTTCCCCAGGGCTCCATCTTGGGACCCCTCCTCTTTAACATCTTTACTAATGACCTACACACATCTTGTAAACAATCTTCCCTCTTCCAATATGCTGACGATTCTACCCTCATCTACATCTCTGACAGCATATCCGAACTTCGTACTCTTACCCAACAGACCTTCCTCTCTACTGAACAGTGGCTAACCAATAACCTACTGATCCTCAACCCCAAAAAGACCAAACTATTACTTTTTCTTCCCCACTCTCTCTCCTACCACAAAACCACCTTTACTATCACTTCTTCAAATAACACTACTATCAAACCTGAAACCCAAACTAAACTTCTTGGAGTCATTATCGATGATGAACTGAAGTTTGCTACACACTTACTACACAGTATAAAAAAGACTCACCAGAAACTAGGTCTTCTATATTGTAACAAAAGATACCTCACATCCAATGCTAGACTGCCCCTTGCCCAAGCATTTCTCCTTGCCTCCCTTCTTTATGCTGCCCCTATATTTACCCATATCCAAACTAGTACCTTAGTAAAACTTCAACAAACATACCATAAGATAGCTAGATTTGTGACAAACTCACCATATAATGCACACCACTGCCTATCCCTTAACTCCCTACACTGGCTCGAATTTCCCCACTTATTGCAGCTATCCCAACTTCAAATGCTACACTCCCTTCTCTACAAACCTTCATTCTGCCCTAGCCTCTCTTGTCTCATCTCAATCTATTCTCCTCCCCGTACTCTTCGTACCTCTAACCAACTACTGCTACAAACCCACCAACCCAAAAAAACTATTGTCAAATACCTCTACAAATCCTCCATTGCCCAAACCTGGAACAAACTTCCCAGGGACATCTGTTCCATCATTCACCCATCCCATTTTAAAGAAAAACTCAAGGCTCACCTACTAAAATCTAAAATCTGTCCTTGCCAAGCCCCAACTTGATAACTTTCCCCATACCCCATGTCATCCCCCCCTTTTTTTCTTAAACTGTTTTTGACCAAATCAAGCCTGTCTTTTTTCTCCCCAAATCTCTGATACCTGCACTGACAAAACAAACCTGTAATGTAAATATGTAAATATGAAATTACACTGCTACCCTGTACTATAATACAGGCATACTGCCTTTTAATGTTCTTCTTTTGATTTGTCTAACATATCTATTGTGAAACCAATTTGTTCATATTCAACACTGTATAACTCATCTATTTGTGTAACCTGTGCTTATAAAAGACCTATTTAGTGATTGTATAACCTCTGTTGTAAACGGCTGTATTTCATGGAGCTTTTTTCCTCGGGTCTCCACTGAAAATGGGTCCCAAGCCCAGTTGGACTAACCCGGCTAACAAATATCAATAAATAAATAAATAAATAAACTGTAGTTTCCAGTTGCTTGAGACTTACTATTAAAAATAGGCCTAACTAATACTGTACCCTATACTATTTGTTTGGTTTGACTTGTTCATAGGTTGGGAAGAGAGGGAATTTATTCCTTTCTTCCCTTTTAAAACTCTAAAAATGCAAGGCGTGTTTCTGTGGGGGGTGGGGGGCAGAAAGTGCAACATATGAAAATTGTACTGTGTTTCTTTGATTTTTTTTTTCTGGTTGCTTGAGAGTGCTGGTTGTTTAAGTTCCGGTTAACTGGGAGTTTACTGTAACGGTTTTAGGAAAAGAAGCATACAAATGTCGAGAATATACAGAGGGGCTGTCATGATTCCAAAAAGGTTTTGTCTGTGTTGTTAGAGGGGTTATTAAGAATCAGAGATGGGAAAAAGGTAAAATATGGTCAGGAAACTGAAAGAAAAAAGACATTTCATTAATAATATGTCCATATATGTATATATATATAATGTGTGTGTGTGTGTGTGTGTGTGTGTGTGTGTGTGTGTGTGTGTGCGCGTGTGTACATATTTTTCATATGAGTACATACACAGATTATGAGAAGTTGTATTTTTTATGTAAACTTGGTTGAATTTTTTGATGATGTTGCTGCAGAATTTATTGTAATTTTGTTGTTATAATTCCACTGATACTGAAGTTTTATGGGAAATGTAGTAGTTTTTCATGACTAAGGGATGTATAATGTGTACTGGTCACTTTAAAAATGCGATGTATAGACACATTTTGAAACACAATTGTTTAATTGTTTAGTGTATTTAAGCTTTAGAATTTGATATGTTGATATCCCTTGAAGGCAAAATGCCGAGGTACCAGGATTAAAGCTGTTTGGTACTCCAAATCTGTGTACACCTTTTGGATTTCTTACGTTTTGTGTTTTTTCTTTGGTCTTGATAAATGTTTATAGCGTGGCACTGTTGGTGTTACCAGTTCCTTTTGGTGACTGGTGCTATTATGGAAACTGCAACAAATAGCTTGTTCATGGAACTACTTAAGGAGAGAGAATCCCAGTTGACTGGAGCTGATCCATGGAGCTCTGCAGGTTATAATGACCGGTTACTGAAGTTTGAACAGCTAGGGAGACTGATGGTAAAAGAAATTAATCTTTTTTATGAGACTCGACTGCTGGAAGAATATTTGGCTTAAACTATAACTCCCAGAGGTCTACGTATAGACCGACTTCCAGCTGGAAGGTTTACAGAGGCAGAACAAGATTTATTGCTAGAATGGTGTGAAGTTTCATTACAATGTACTCTGGGCTGGTTAAAAATCCTAGTGAAAAGGAACTTGTGCACTTTGAAACAAGTTCAGCTAAAGATTACTAGCCTAGAGAGCTCTCTAAAACAACACATTTCTGAGCCCTCTTTTTATCACAAAATTTGGTGACATTAAACAAAAACTGAATAAAGTGGAAGCTGAAATGATCGGCAGAAAGAAGGAAAAACTAGAAAGGAAAGAAGGAAAAACATAAATGATTTTGCCAGTGGTTCTGTGTATTCAGTTTGCATTTCCCCTCGTAAGGGAAGGTCACAAAATACTTTGTCTAAAAAGAATGTCTTTTTTGAGATGCTGCCTTATGCAGGATCAGCTGGACAGGAGAACCAGTCGGGTTTATTGCAGGGCTCTCAGGGTTTTCAGCACAGCAGCAGCAATGTGAATACAGGCAGCAAACAGAAAAAGAAAGGGAAATGTTAATTTTTGGAAATTTGCAACATGTATCTTCATAAATTGTTGATAATGGACTCAATGAAATTCAAGGTAGTAACGGTGATTGTTTAAAAATTGTTAATTTAGCAAATTTAGCACTTTCTGACACAGTTATTGGTGTGCTGTTAAAGGGAGCTAAGTTTGTTCCCACTAAATGTCCCTCTCTTGCTAATGTACTTATTGAAGCTAGCAAATTCTGTCACAAACTTTATTTGAAAGTGTATTTTTCTAGAGATTTAACATGCAAAGAAATGTTTCATCCATGTCTGAAAATTCTGAGGACTCGTTGTTAGATTTAATCTATATATGACTATGATGAAAGTTTAAATGTACTTAATTGCAGCACTGAATAAAGCACGGAATGTAGCACTGCTTTTGTTACTGCTTATGGTCAGCTTAAGATTCCTAGTTTACCTAATGTGGAAAACACCTTTTGTCCACCTAAACTGTCTCCTGTTGTTGTTATGTTTGAAAAAATTGTTGTTGAATAATATTGAAAAAGAATTTAGTAAATTCAAATAAACAATCTAAGTAAAGAAGAATGGCAGGAACTTTCTAAACTTCGTGGCCAGATAGGAGATTATATTTTAGGGTAGCAAACAAGGGTGGCAACTGGGTTATTATGGACAAAGCTGGCTACCAGGACAGGGTAGCTGAACTTCTGTGTGACAACTGAATTTATGTTAAGCTCCCTTACAACCCTCTTTCACTGTTTAAAACTGAGTTAAGTGAACTATTAGAGAAGGGGGAAAGACTGGGGTTCCTTTCATCACAGTCTGTTAAGACGTTGTTTGTTGCCTGTGCTCGAGACCCATATTTTTATGCTAGACCAAAGATTCACAAGAATGTGAGCAGGCCACCTGGGAGACCGATTGTTGCTGGCATCAGTTCTTACCTGGAAAATGTGGGGGTATTATTGGACTCTTTACTTAAAATGCATTTGAGTTCCGTACCAGCCCACATAAAGAACACACACAGAGCTTTGTGTTCTAATGCAGAATATGATGTGGAGTAAAGAATATTTTTGGGCCACTTTGGATATTTCCTCTTTGTACACGAATATTACAACAGGCAAGGGTCTTGAAACTATGGCATCAATACTGGGTGAAGGGCCCCGCAGTGCCTACATTTTGGGGTTGCTTGAATTTTGTTTAACACACAACTATTTTAGTTTTAACAAGAAATATTATTTGCAGATAAGGGGCACTGCTATGGGGGCTCCTTATGCTCCCTCTTATGCTGTTTTGTACATGGGGGAGTTTGAAATGCGGTTTGTGTACAGCCATATTTATTACAAGGAGAAGGTGATGTTATACAGGCGATACATAGACAATTTGATTTTCATATGTAAGGGACCTCTATCTGAGTTTGAGAAATGTGTAGGGGACTTGAATTCTGATAGTCATGGTTTACAGTTTTGTTGTCACACAGACTTCAGTATCATTAGTCTTCTGGACGTCCTGTTTTTTGTGAATGAAATGGGAGTTATTCAATATGTTCTATTTAGGAAGAGTACTGCTGTCAATAATGTTTTGCATGCTTCCAGCATGCACCCGCAACATCTCATTACGTCATTGCCTTATGGTGAATTTAAAAGAGTATGGATGAATACTTCTGAGATGGCTTCTAAAGAGAAATCTCTGGCTGAAGTAGAGGAGAGATTATCGGCCAGAGGGTATTCTATATCTATTCTTAATGAAGCAAAGAATAAATTGTTGAATAATGTGATAAGCAGAGAACAATTGCATGAGAATAGCAAGTTTGGTCCTAGAATTCAATTTACTTCAAGAGAGGAGGGGACAGAAAATAAGATATTTTATGTTAGTAGGTTTAGTCCCTTTTCAGACACACTCAGACATGTGGTTACAAGGTTATGGCCAATGATAACAGCTGGTGATAAACTACTCAGCACTTTATTTCCACAATGTGTGACTTTTTCTTTTGGTAAATTTTTAAACTTCAAAGAATTGTTGAACTACCCAATTTCCAATCAGACCCAGAATAGTTCATTAGGCTCTTTTCCTTGTGGGAGATGCAGTGTGTGCCATAGAATCAGAAATGTATCTAATACTATGATCAATGGGCACAGATTTGTCTCTCAGGCAAGGTTTAATTGTCAATCATGTGGTGTTATATATATTCTGGGTTGTGCGTGTGATGAGGTTAGATGGTATATAGGTCAGACCAAAAGAAAAGTTAAGATCAGAATTTTGGATCATTTGGGAAATATTAGAAGGGGTAATATAGGCTTCAGTCCAGTGGCAGAATATTTTATTGAAGCCCATTTTGGAAATTTTGATTCCCTGTATTTTTAGTGTATTAGCCCAACCATCTGGCAACCATGGTAATGGTACTCTATTTTCTAACAAGTTAAATCAGCTGGAGACTATTATTTTTAATTTTGGAACCTTGGTTTCACATGGATTAAATCAGGAGGTGGTGTTACATTTTTGAAGAAATTTCATTGATAATATGTCCATAAATGTATGTGTGTGTGTGTGTGTGTGTGTGTGTGTGTGTGTGTGTGTGTGTGTGTGTGTGTGTGTGTATTTTTATATGAGTATATACATACATTATGAGAGGGTGGTGTTGTATTTTTTATGTAAACTTGGTTGAATCTTTTTGATGATGTTGCTGCAGAATTTATTGTAATTTTGTTGTTATAATTCTGCTGCTGCTGAAGCTTTATGGGAAATGTAGTAGTTGTTCATGACTAAAGGATGTGTTTATGTATAATGTGCACTGGTCAGTTTAAAAATGGGATTTATAGACAAATTTCTAAACACAATTGTTTAATTGTTTAGTATATTTAAGCTTTAGCATTTGATATGTTGATATCCCTTGAAGGTAAAATGCCGAGATACCAGAATTCTGTTTCGTACTCCAAATCTGTGTATGCCTTTTGGCTTTCTTAACTGAATGAAAGTACATGAATTAAAGGACAAGTGTACTCTTAAGAGTATGTATGTCCTGAAAAATCATCTTTGCACTGTCTCACGTAAATAAAGCCAGAGATATACCTTCTGGTGAAAATCAACTCACTAGGGAAGTCCCTGAAGATTTCTGTAGTGTTTGACAGAACTGCAAAATCTCAGTTTGTGCTTGTACTCTGGACACAGCAGCATTCCATTCTTCTAAGAAAAAAATAACAAGGAATCCCAAATCTGGACTGCCTAAATTTTGGAAAAACACATGATTTTCATGGGATGCATCATTTATGCCAGAACACTCATTCACTGTAACTTTCTTGTCTTTTTCTCTTATATTTAGTACTGATGATACTACTGGTTGGCTTACTGAATACTGCATTTAGGATATGACTACTTAGCATGTGAAGTACTGGGTCGGTTAACATCTTGCAGCACAATGACACATCTTCCATCACTAAAAACCTGACAATCACTAGCCAGAAATGTACTCATTCCCAAACTTGAGCATGCTTTACCCTTTCTAACTCTCCATTCTAGCACTAATTTCCAAAAGCTACAAACAGCAGAAAATAAAATATATCACTTTGCAGTCTAAACTAGCCAGTCCACGCATCACTGTGACCTAGTAAAGGACTCCCTCTGGCACCCAGTACAAATAGAACATTTTAATACTTAGTAATGTCATGTTCAAAATACTGGTACTTAGTCATTGCCCCTCACTCGAATCCAAACTTCTTGTTGGGGATCCACCCTATGTACTCAGAAACATACAAGAGGAGGGACTGCTCCTCATAAGCCCTAGATTATTATACCATGATAGGGGAAAAAGCCTTCCCAAAAATAGGCCCATCCATCTGGAACTGCTTACTCTGACATATAAAAGTCCCAAAACTCACTAATACAATTATCACACCACTGCCATCTATTTATTTAGCATGCCATGACTACTTGAAAGGGAAACAACAAAATCCCCATTGCAAATAATGTAAGTACTAACTAATATCTGGAAATTGCACATTCACAATTATTATACATATGCATTGATATCATCGATATATAACTATATACATACATTCAATGCTCACTACATGAGGATGTTAGTAATGTCACTTGAATTACCCATACTGGTTGTCTATGCATAATCATCTGAAATGTCTATGTTGTTGTTGTTTATGTTTAATGCAAATTCCTGCTCGGGTATAAATGATCGGATTTCTGTCAGTTGCCTATTAAAACTGAGAGCATCGCAAAGATGACAGTGCTGCTGTTGTTTACAAACATATGTATTAATTTATTTATATATTCATCCATGATTATCAAAATGTTTCTAAATATAGTTTTGTGTGCATTCAAGTTAAGTGACGAGTTTTAAATTTAAAACTATCTCTTCAGGCATTAGGGTTGCCATTGTGGATATTTACTTTCTTAACTTGCTGACTTTTACTGTCTATGACTTAGGCTTTACACAGGGGTTCAGTTGTCACATGATTTTTAAATTGCTCACATGATTTGAAAATGGTGGCCATATGGTATTTTAAAAGTGTATTTAAATGTTGTCAGGCCATTTTGTCCTTACCTAATGAATTTTTATTATTGAATACAATGAAACCACTTATTAACAAGTTTTGGATTGGTGGAGCTGGTTTGCCAGAATATCTGCAGCCTTACGTGTGTAGTTTTAGCATATCATGCTGTGTTTGCATGAAGTTTCACAATACTATATGAATTTGTCTCTTTAGCTTTCACATCATATTGCCAAGAATATTTAAAAATGATGGCCCTGAAAATTTGAACATAGCAAGGTGTTTGCAGCTGTACAACCTTCTTCCACTACACCTATAAATATATTAAACATCTAGAGCAGCAGGATTACACAACAGGGACAAAGTGACTGTATTGCCATAGCTGATTTTGCTGTTCTGCAGACTTTACACTGTGGATTCTTAGGCAGCAATACCAAGGAACCCCATGAACTGCACTGATGTGCTGAGTTGTGCCTCAGCACTGTTTTGGGATTCATATTCATGCTATACCCCACAGGGGCAACAGCTCATTAACAAGGAATTTATAAGTCTATGAAATGTGTAATTGAACAGTTCTACACTGCATAGCTGATAGCACTTACAAACCCTGATACTTCCAAAGCACACATAGGCATACACTGCACCACATGCTGCAGTGACAAACACACACAAAGGCATAAAAAAACATAAGCAGACACACACACACGCGCACACACACACATGCACACATAAAGGCCGTCAGTCATACTATCGTATGCTCCTGAATAAAAAGTCTTTGCAAATATGGATTTATTTATTTATTTATTTGTTATTGACATTTGTTTACTGGAAAAGTCCACTCAGCCAAAATGGGCCCATTTTCAGTGGAGGCCCGGGGAGAAAAGCTCCAAGGTTACAATAACAATAATATAACATTTCAAAAGTTTCAAACTATTTAAAGCAAACAAAATCCAGAGTTTCATAAGAACAACTCAAAGTAAACAAGATCCACAAGTTTCATAAAGCAGTTATCAGCTCCACATCCTATGATACTTACAAATGGTTTCAAAAAAGAGTTACAGTCAAATACAGAAGAAATAAAATTAAAATAAAATGAAAAAAATCCATTATGCAGTGGTTCAAAAATGAATTATAGTTATGGTATAAAAATGAATTATAGTTAAATACAGAAGGAATAAAATAAGTACAAGAAGGAAATCGATTCATCACTGTAAGTTAACTAGGTAATTCACAGAGCTGAAAGAAGAGAAGAATGATGTAAACGACGGATATAGTATAGATGAGCACATAATGGCTTAAAAGAGGGGAGAATGGGCTGCGTATCACAGGGCAAGTTACCAAGAAAGACAGCAGTTAGAGTAAAGAGCTACAATAGTTGCAAGATGAGGTCTAAAGGGTAAAAAATCAAGTAGTAGCATCAAGTGAGGCAGAGGGGACATTTGAGCAATTGCATGTCCAATTGGAGTAGAGATGATTATGTATGGCAGTTTTAAAGTTAGATGGGCATTGTTTGCTGCAGATAGATGAGGGAAGGTTATTCCATATTTTGGCAATAATCCATGAGTATAAATGTTTGCCTGCATGTAAATTTGGTTTATGAATTTGGAGCAAGTGTTGGTGTTCTGATTGCAGTGGCCGGGGGGGGGGGGGGGTGCTGTAAGGGGCAAGTAAGGAGCTAAGGGCAGGACAGTCCTGCAATTTGTCAATAAATTTATGTGTGGTAGTGAGCTAAAGGAGTAATAGGAAGTGAGGGAATTCCAACTGTTTAAGTTTCCTTAGGGCGATGCAGTGATGGGATAGGAAGTGAGGGAATTCCAGCCATTGAAGTTTCCTTATGACGATGCAGTGATGGGATAGAAAGTGAGAGAATTCCAGCCATTGAAGTTTCCTTAGGGCGATGCAGTGATGGGATAGGAAGTGAGGGAATTCCAGCCGTTGAAGTTTCCTTAGGGCGATGCAGTGATGGGATAGGAAGTGAGGGAATTCCAGCCATTGAAGTTTCCTTAGGGCGATGCAGTGATGGGATAGAAAGTGAAGGAATTCCAGCCGTTGAAGTTTCCTTAGGGCAATGCAGTGATGGGATAGGAAGTGAGGGAATTCCAGCCGTTGAAGTTTCCTTAGGGTGATGCAGTGATGGGATAGGAAGTGAGGGAATTCCAGCCGTTGAAGTTTCCTTAGGACGAGGCAGTGATGGGATAGGAAGTGAGGGAATTCCAGCCGTTGAAGTTTCCTTAGGGCGATGCAGTGATGGGATAGGAAGTGAGGGAATTCCAGCCATTGAAGTTTCCTTAGGGTGATGCAGTGATGGGATAGGAAGTGAGGGAATTCCAGCCGTTGAAGTTTCCTTAGGGCGATGCAGTGATGGGATAGGAAGTGAGGGAATTCCAGCCGTTGAAGTTTCCTTAGGGCGATGCAGTGATGGGATAGGAAGTGAGGGAATTCCAGCCGTTGAAGTTTCCTTAGGACGATGCAGTGATGGGATAGGAAGTGAGGGAATTCCAGCCATTGAAGTTTCCTTAGGGCGATGCAGTGATGGGATAGGAAGTGAGGGAATTCCAGCCATTGAAGTTTCCTTAGGGCAATGCAGTGATGGGATAGGAAGTGAGGGATCTCCAGCCGTTGAAGTTTGCTTAGGGCGATGCAGTGATGGGATAGGAAGTGAGGGAATTCCAGCCATTGAAGTTTCCTTAGGGCGATGCAGTGATGGGATAGGAAGTGAGGGAATTCCAGCCATTGAAGTTTCCTTAGGGCGATGCAGTGATGGGATAGGAAGTGAGGGAATTCCAGCCATTGAAGTTTCCTTAGGGCGATGCAGTGATGGGATAGGAAGTGAGGGAATTCCAGCCATTGAAGTTTCCTTAGGGCGATGCAGTGATGGGATAGGAAGTGAGGGAATTCCAGCCGTTGAAGTTTCCTTAGGGCGATGCAGTGATGGGATAGGAAGTGAGGGAATTCCAGCCGTTGAAGTTTCTTTAGGGCAATGCAGTGATGGGATAGGAAGTGAGGGAATTCCAGCCGTTGAAGTTTCCTTAGGGTGATGCAGTGATGGGATAGGAAGTGAGGGAATTCCAGCCGTTGAAGTTTCCTTAGGGCGATGCAGTGATGGGATAGGAAGTGAGGGAATTCCAGCCGTTGAAGTTTCCTTAGGACGATGCAGTGATGGGATAGGAAGTGAGGGAATTCCAGCCGTTGAAGTTTCCTTAGGGCGATGCAGTGATGGGATAGGAAGTGAGGGAATTCCAGCCATTGATGTTTCCTTAGGGCGATGCAGTGATGGGATAGGAAGTGAGGGAATTCCAGCCGTTGAAGTTTCCTTAGGGCGATGCAGTGATGGGATAGGAAGTGAGGGAATTCCAGCCTTTGAAGTTTCCTTAGGTCGATGCAGTGTTGGGATAGGAAGTGAGGGAATTCCAGCTGTTGACATTTCCTTAGGGCGATGCAGTGATGGGATAGGAAGTGAGGGAATTCCAGCCATTGACGTTTCCTTAGGGCGATGCAGTGATGGGATAGGAAGTGAGGGAATTCCAGCCATTGACGTTTCCTTAGGGTGATGCAGTGATGGGATAGGAAGTGAGGGAATTCCAGCCATTGACGTTTCCTTAGGGCGATGCAGTGATGGGATAGGAAGTGAGGGAATTCCAGCCGTTGACGTTTCCTTAGGGTGATGCAGTGATGGGATAGGAAGTGAGGGAATTCCAGCCATTGACGTTTCCTTAGGGCGATGCAGTGATGGGATAGGAAGTGAGGGAATTCCAGCCGTTGAAGTTTCCTTAGGGCGATGCAGTGATGGGATAGGAAGTGAGGGAATTCCAGCTGTTGAAGTTTCCTTAGGGCGATGCAGTGATGGGATAGGAAGTGAGGGAATTCCAGCCGTTGAAGTTTCCTTAGGGTGATGCAGTGATGGGATAGGAAGTGAGGGAATTCCAGCTGTTGACATTTCCTTAGGGCGATGCAGTGATGGGATAGGAAGTGAGGGAATTCCAGCCATTGACGTTTCCTTAGGGCGATGCAGTGATGGGATAGGAAGTGAGGGAATTCCAGCCATTGACGTTTCCTTAGGGTGATGCAGTGATGGGATAGGAAGTGAGGGAATTCCAGCCATTGACGTTTCCTTAGGGCGATGCAGTGATGGGATAGGAAGTGAGGGAATTCCAGCCGTTGACGTTTCCTTAGGGTGATGCTGTGATGGGATAGGAAGTGAGGGAATTCCAGCCATTGACGTTTCCTTAGGGCGATGCAGTGATGGGATAGGAAGTGAGGGAATTCCAGCCGTTGAAGTTTCCTTAGGGCGATGCAGTGATGGGATAGGAAGTGAGGGAATTCCAGCCATTGAAGTTTCCTTATGGCGATGCAGTGATGGGATAGGAAGTGAGGGAATTCCAGCCGTTGAAGTTTCCTTAGGGTGATGCAGTGATGGGATAGGAAGTGAGGGAATTCCAGCCGTTGAAGTTTCCTTAGGGTGATGCAGTGATGGGATAGGAAGTGAGGGAATTCCAGCCGTTGAAGTTTCCTTAGGGCAATGCAGTGATGGGATAGGAAGTGAGGGAATTCCAGCCATTGACGTTTCCTTAGGGCGATGCAGTGATGGGATATGAAGTGAGGGAATTCCAGCCATTGACGTTTCCTTAGGGCGATGCAGCAATGGGAATAATGACGACTACTTGTAGCAAATTTGGCAGTCTTGTTGCAACAACTTTTTACTTTTATTTTTAAGGAAGACTGTGAGTTAATTAGTAAAGAAGCACCATAAATAAAAGAGGGTTGCAAGTAAGAGAGAGCTAATGCTTGTTTAGTTGGTAAGGAGAGGAACCCGTTGTGTCTGTATAGTAGCCCTATTTTTTTTGTGTTTTGTTAATATTACATTGGATGTGCATGCAGATCAAACCTTAGGTTTTCATCGATTATAACTCCTAGCAATTTGGTACTGGTTACTTTTCAATTTTAGTAGAATTCAGTGAAAATATATTCAGGTCT
This sequence comes from Protopterus annectens, assembly GCF_019279795.1. NCBI lineage: Eukaryota > Metazoa > Chordata > Ceratodontiformes > Protopteridae > Protopterus > Protopterus annectens. The sequence goes on from NC_056745.1 coordinate 61,179,337, forward strand.
GCTTTGGTGAAAGCTGTATTTATTTTGGGAATAAAGAGCATGAGTTTTTTTTTTTTGGCATTTTGAGAAAGGTGTTTTTTTTTGTGGAGCCAGGACTCCATGGTAGAGAAAGCTGCTTGGGTATTTTGTTGTATGTTGGAATTGGGTGTAGAGCAGACTATGGTTGAGTCATCTGCATACTGGACTAGGGAGCTGTTTGGAATAGCTTGGTGAAGATTATTTATAAATATGTTAAACAGAAGAGGACTTAAATTGAGCCTTGTGGAACACCTATTGGGTTATGAAGGTAGGAAGAAATAGAATTTTACCTTGTGGTTAAAGTAGCAGAATTTTGACTTGCGGTTAAAGTAGGTGTCAAGTCTGGTGATGCACATAACTGGAATTGTAGCAGATGCTGTCTCTCTATTACACAGAGACACACACACACACACACACACACACACCTTCAGTGCATGCACACTGTTTATCCACAGTGTCACCATTTATATCAGCCACAGGTCACATCAGGTTGTGATCATCTAAAACACACACACACACACACACACACACACACACACACACACACACACACACACACACACACACACACACACACACACACACACACACACACACACACACTGTCTCACAATAAACATTTATGCAAAGACATTTGCAAACTCGTTCACATACTGTAACTATGTATATATACACACACACACACGCACACACAAAACCACACATACCAGCACGTACTCACACAGACATTCATTCAGTATTTTTTATTTGGATTGATAAGCTGAACAGGGTTCAGCTGTCTTGCATGCTCATGCAGATTCCCTTACTGAAGTGTATGCGTATGCCAGTTCTTACCAGCATATACTTACACATATTTACACTGTTCTTTAGGGTAACTTAAGTAGAACAAAGTATAGGTCACCCAAAGTATGCAAGTATCTTAAAAGAACAGCTTATTGGGCTACTTAAGGGGCCAAATTTCACAGGCACCAACCTTTTCACTCCAATTTAAATACACCATAGCAATTCCTGCTGTCCAGTAATGTGTAGCTGTGCTTCAGCAGAACAGGGCCTCCATGAAATGGGACAGGGTATTCTAGTATCCAAGCTACTCTGCACAGCTTTTAATACTAGGCAGCCTGACTATGAATCATGGCCGACATGTATGACTAATAAAGAGAATGAGTGAGGAAGGTTACTTTAGTTAAATAAACTTTTACTCTTTTACATAAAGCAAGCCAAGCCATTTAATCATTCTCTGCTTTTGAAACAAACAAGGATGATGTGCATTGGTTAATAAAATGGCAGAGAACATTAATGGAAGGATTCACTAATGAGAAAATGCAGAGATATTCTCTCCAGAATTTCTTAAAGCAGCAGTTTACAGTACCTGCATTCTAACTGAATGAAAAGACAAAATTATTGTAAAAGTGATAGAAAATATATTTTGGAGTCACTGAGTATACTGCAAAAGAGAGAGGAGCCATTATCTGAAAAATCAACATCTTGTTACTATGGAAGCCTCCATAGGGTCATTTTTTTTTTGAGTAGAGCAAATTATATCTAATGCATACTATCCCATCACTGCATCGCCCTAAGGAAACTTCAACGGCTGGAATTCCCTCACTTCCTATCCCATCACTGCATCGCCCTAAGGAAACTTCAACGGCTGGAATTCCCTCACTTCCTATCCCATCACTGCATCGCCCTAAGGAAACTTCGACGGCTGGAATTCCCTCACTTCCTATCCCATCACTGCATCATCCTAAGGAAACTTCAACGGCTGGAATTCCCTCACTTCCTATCCCATCACTGCATCACCCTAAGGAAACTTCAACGGCTGGAATTCCCTCACTTCCTATCCCATCACTGCATCGCCCTAAGGAAACTTCAACGGCTGGAATTCCCTCACTTCCTATTGCATTAGGATACGATTAGCAGCCCCCACTTTCTTAGAAGGTCATATATAACCATGGCATACATTGCAGAGGTTATTAATATTCTTAGAAACTGAGCAAAATGTTAACGATATGACACATCAATGGAAAAATACATTATCTTCCAAAAACCTTATTTCGTTACTTGGCAATATTTTCAGTTGTTTCCAGTCTGCAGACTCAGTTGTGATATCTGTGTCAGTAGCTGAAATGTTTATTTGTAGGCTTGGATTTCTATAGTCACTTTTTAGAACAAACCTACTCATAGTTTATTTCCTGCAATGACAAGTATTTTAGTTGGTGGTTACACCTTCTGTTTGAACCCAGATGTGCGCTGTTTGGGTAAGTGAATACATTTCGCTATACCACATTTTGCATTGAGTTATTTTTCTCAGCATTATACTGACTTTTCCTTTAATGACCTATCACTATGTCACTCACAGGAGATGACTAGAACAGATGGGCACTACATATAACGCATCCTTCTGTGCCTGCAGTGACATTGTTGTGTGACTGACAGTCCTACTAACATAAAACAGGCTTTTGTTTTCTTCTGAAAAAGTAGGGTGAGTAGATATTTACCAGATGAGACCATAGATTCAGAATTCTACTTTCAGTGATTTTCACCCTACTAAATTATGTTGAGGTGATTATTTATATACTTCAGACAATTTTAGATGCAATCCATTTTTAAAAAGAGCACGACAGTGGAACGGAGCTGATGTTGAAGTTTATATAATTCATTTTCTCTTCCTTAAGATATACTTAATGCCCGCTGTTATCAACCACAAATCCTTGCCTGCTATTACTGTAAATGATCTCCTCTCAGGTGGAACTAGTGTACTTTTCTCAGTACAATGGTAATGTGACTATGCTTTTAATGACTCTATGGCCTTAAACTTAATATTTTTTCTAGAATCTTTGATATCAGAGACAGGGATTATTTATTCTATGGCTGCATTTATCAGTTATTGACTACTGTTTGGCCCTAATTTATTTAAGTCTATCATTTTCTGTTATGTTATCCATTTTCTGTACTGTGATATGGTTACACGGTACTTAGGTGCAGTGATAATAACTACTCATTCATCTGATACTTTCCTGGTAGCGTTCTTTCAATTTTGATTCAATTTATTTTATATAATAAGACCATGACAAACTGATATATAGTTTCCCTTCTCTCTCTCTCTCTATATATATATATGTATATATATATATATATATATATATATATATATATATATATATATATATATATATAGGAGCTTGCCCCCACATCAGAAATGCAGTGTGCTTGCCCCCTTGCATAAAGAAGAATTTTATGTGCTTTGTGACCCTTTGTGTCTTGCCTTTTTATGTCTGTGCAGCTTACCATTTTAGAGGTGGGGCAAGCACATTTCTGTTTACAGCATTCTGAGGGGTGACCTTTCATAGTACTTCCAAGGAGTATGCATATGGACACATAGAGATGAAGTGTCTCCAGACAAGTAGGAAATCTGGAAGTCTTGGTTCTAGGTTTAAGAAAGGGAGCAGCGAATGAAGAAAATGAAAGGAAGCTGAGTGGGTAAATATGGTGCTCTAATTAAAAATGCTTAATTACTTCTATGTTTAATAGGTCATTATGAACCACAAATAACTAAATGTATTTAGAGTGTGTGATTATAAGCAGTAGTTTGGCAAACTGAGGGGTTTGCTTGCTTCTAGTAAGTATATTCAGTCTTAATGGCTACTGTACGGCTAAGCAATGTGTAATCTTTCTAATAAAGTTTATTATGGAAGAGGAAGGTTGGCATAATGGTTAAAATATCTGCCCAAAGTACAGGGTTTGATTCTCACATGGGTTAATTGACTAGGCTTAAAATGACCCACAAGAGCAGTTAACCTAGTATGAAGAACTAGACATTAATACACCCCATGGTTTTGGAATGCTACCAGCACTGCATGTGTTTTTATGCATGAGGTACTGAATTATGTCAATTTGAGGAAGGTATATGAATTCTATTTTGTATTACTTATGTTAACTATCACAGGGGGAATTATGCTCTCTCAGAACTTAAATATCCATTCCAGGCACCATTCAAACCGAAGGATGTTTTGACATTCATTATTGTACTATTCATTGTTTCATAATTATGAAACTCACACTTACAGGTGTTGCAGTTATATGACAGATCTCCTTCATGAGCTCACATCATTACTTCTGATGTAAATGTCAGTCACTTTGTTTTGAACAGCTATTGAATTTAATTTACTTTTTCTTACTTACTATCCTAGGACTAAGTGAATAAGGAATAATTAACAATTATTTATAATTATGCAATAAACGCTTATTACTATTCCAAAACACACGTCATGATTAGACAGCCTAATCAGCATGCCTGTTGTAAAGCAAGCAGATACCCATAGAAACAAGTCCGACCACTTAAGTCTTTTTGAATGGATGACGTTTCTACTGAGAAATGCAGCAGAAATCCCTAATAAAACATTTTGTGCACATAAAAATAAATAAATAACAGAAAACTTCCATAAAATTCTGAAGAGCTGACACTTATGTTTACCAGCAGGTACAATTGATTGTACTGCCAGTAAGCATATCTGTCAACTTCACTGACTTTTACAGAACATCTCACCTAAGCATTACATATTTCTATCACTAAAAAGGTTTCCTTTACAGCTCAACAAACAAACAAAAGAAACAGACATACACAGAAGAACAATTGCAATAAATAATTAAAACCAAACAGATCAAAAGTATATAGATCAGTAGACAGACACTACAACCAGACAATATTCTACACTCATATAAATGCATACACTAGAATGATTCCTTTTTACTAAATGAACAGTGAAAAAACTGTGGCCAGTGAAGTTACATCTACCTGAGCGTGAGTTAATTTTACAGTGAAAACCTTTCCACTTACACTTTTTACCTTGGCAGTAGTGGATAAGGGTTCTGCATCTATGTAAATCAGACTTAGAACAACTACTTCTGCTCAATTAAAGTCTGGACCTTATGTAAGACCAGCCCTACAATTATGGCATAAACAGAAGAAAGAAGTCATTCCTGCCCCTGTGCAAACTATGTTATTTACAGTATTCAATTTCTTTTAATTACAGTTTTCAGATTTCTGAATTATTTTGTGCAGGCTGCAGTAAGTACATACAGCACTCTGTTACAAGAAAATACAGGACAACTGTAGGACTTTGTACTGCTGGTAATCATTGATTCTAATTGTTCAATCACTTCTACTGACAATAAGCATATCTAACAACTATACATTTTTTTCAATGTACATCTCTTAATGTATTTTTGCCTGTTCTTTCTAAAATGTTTAATTGTGATATACCTAACTGGGAATTTCAGTTAATCAATAATGCCAGACAAATCCAGTCTCGTACTTCTTGTAAAAAAAAAAACAGCGAGAAGGAGAGACAGAAACAAACCTTTCTTTCTCTTCGCTCCCTTCTCTTGCAATGCAGCATAGTAAAATGCAAGCAAGTTACACAACAATACCAAATTAATAAAAACAAACTTCCAGAACTAGTAAAACAAAAAAGGCGAACCAGGAACAACTGCAGACCACCGATTTATCTATTTATATATCTAACCAAAATTGTACTAAGCACTTTCACCCACACACATCAGGGCATCTGAAGAGTACTGACAATCCTTGTGTTGAACCTCTTTTTAAATCCTTATGTAAATTAGATAATTGAACAATTAAACAATTAAACAAATTATTACCTACGCAGCTAAAAAATTCTTCATTTAAAAGGTACAATCAGCAATAATTACATCAAAAATGAACATAAACAGCCAGGACTTGTGCAAACTTGTTAATTTGTAAATGTAATAAAACCTTCTTGTCAAAAACTGTGTATATGTAATACCAATAAATAAAAGTAAAAATACATATATAAATATCTAGATAATAGTATAAATCTAAATAATTATTAAAAATAAATAATTGTTATACAATCCAGCATAAAATCATTCATTGAAAAATTCCCTAACATTAAAATTCATATTGTTATACAAAATATTTAAAACATTAAATTATCAGATGTTAACCTAATACATACAAGATCAAATAAATTGAGACTTGTACTTTAGTATACTTGATATAGAAATATGTTCGTTAATACCAGGGCTAGAACTTGCATTTAGCCGTAATTGCCATAAACATTCTTTAGCCTCAAGTAAGGTGTTGTCATCACCACCTTTGTTATTATTGTAGTATACAATTCTGTCAATAACAAAGAATAAAAATCTCTTAAAATTCTGGCATCTTAGACTATGCATATAAAGGGAACTAGTATTTTTCTGTTTTTTAATGCCTCTAACATGTTCCACTATCCTGTCTCGAAGTTTCCTTATCGTTTTGCCAACATAGAAGGCTGGGCATGATGAACATATAGCTAGGTACACCACCATTTTTGTGTTGCAATTACAATGACCTGGGCATCTAATTGTTTTGCCAACATTTTGTACCATCCCCTACTATAAGTGACCTTGGGCCCAGTCCCTAAATTATCAATAAGGTCACCATTATTCTGGAGAATACTTATCCAGGTCTCATGTACTATATTAACTATCCTGGGTGATATATCATTAAATGGTATAATAAAGGTGTCATTTCTAGTAGTGTTATTAGTCCTAGATATACTGTTGTCAAAACCGTACTTTAATATAGGTTTGTATATTTGATGTCTTTTAATCTTAAAGAACATTTTGAGGCAGTTAATAATAAGAATATGTTCAACACATCTTCGATGAGCAAATGTGGGGCATGCCATATTTGTAAATTTATTAATGATGGACCATATGTTGCGGTACAAAATTTTGGCAAAACAATTAGATGCCCAGGTCATTGTAATTGCAACACAAAAATGGTGGTGTACCAAGCTATATGTTCATCATGCCCAGCCTTCTATGTTGGCAAAACGATAAGGAAACTTCGAGAAAGGATAGTGGAACATGTTAGAGACATTAAAAAACAGAAAAATACTAGTTCCCTTTATATGCATAGTCTAAAATGCCAGAATTTTAAGAGATTTTTATTCTTTGTTATTGACAGAATTGTATACTGCAATAATAACAAAGGTGGTGATGACAATACCTTACTTGAGGCTAAAGAATGTTTATGGCAATTACGGCTAAATGCAAGTTCTAGCCCTGGTATTAACAAACATATTTCTATATCAAGTATACTAAAGTACAAGTCTCAATTTATTTGATCTTGTATGTATTAGGTTAACATCTGATAATTTAATGTTTTAAATATTTTGTATAACAATATGAATTTTAATATTAGGGAATTTTTCAATGAATGATTTTATGCTGGATTGTATAACAATTATTTATTTTTAATAATTATTTAGATTTATACTATTATCTAGATATTTATATATGTATTTTTACTTTTATTTATTGGTATTACATATACATAGTTTTTGACAAGAAGGTTTTATTACATTTACAAATTAACAAGTTTGCACAAGTCCCGGCTGTTTATGTTCATTTTTGATTTAAATATTGCTGATTGTACCTTTTAAATGAAGAATTTTTAGCTGCGTAGGTAATAATTTGTTTAATTGTTTAATTGTTCAATTATCTAATTTACATAAGGATTTAAAAAGAGGTTCAACACAAGGACTGTCAGTACTCTTCAGATGCCCTGATGTGTGTGGGTGAAAGCACTTAGTACAATTTTGGTTAAATAAATAACCAAATTAATAAATACACCTGCAATTAAATTACTAGAAATTAAAAACTCTAAAAGAAATGTTCACAAGGAAAGTACCATTTCATTGCATTCCCCAACTCTAACTGCAAACTTCATATCCCTTAACAGATAGTAATTGATTAAATTACTATCACTGAACAATAAACTTTAAATGTTAAAGAATTCCAGTTGTATGCAACCATCATTTCCTTTATTTTACAACAAAAATAACACATACTTCTCAACATGAATACCAGTACACATAAAAAGCAACCCATGAACTTAATATATTATACCCTCCTTGAAGGTTCAGAACATAGCACAAGCTTGTTAACAAATAATTACCATACAAAACCAGCTCCACTTCTAAACTGGGAAGAAAAGAAAAAGAAAGAAAACATAAAAATGGAAGTAAAATTTAATGTTATAAGTGCCAGTGAAATACAATAAATATTTAAAGATACAGGGCGAATAAACAACCAACTTTCCAAAAGGAAGTGCAACACTATAAATAGTCCTAAAGCAACAAGCACAATATATACCTCACAAAGAAATGGAAAATGTGAAAACAATAGAAAACACAATCAGAACATAAAAAAGATAATCTCAAATAACATTACAAGTACTATAAATCTTAGTAGGACAACAAAAAGAGTGAAATAGGAGAAAGCAAACAAGGCAGGCTTCAATTTGAAAACTGGCAAAAAAACAAAACAATACAGCATAGCTTTATAAACTATTGCACTTCTTCTTCTTTCAGCTTTTCCCGGTTAGGGGTTGCCACAGTGGATCACCTGTTTGCTCATGATTGGCAGTGGAGTTTTATGGTGTTGAGTTGCCAGCCCAGCACCCAACCTTCCACAGAAGGCACACACATGCACGCCCTCACGCCTAGGGCCAATTTAGAGTGTCCAATCCACCTACAACATGTCTTTGGGATGTGGGAGGAAACTGGAGCACCCGGAGGAAACCCACGTGACCACAGGGAGGACATGCAGACTCCGTACAGAAGGCACCCCAGCCGAGAATCAAACCTAGACAACTTAAATACAGTACTACAAGAATTTTATCCTAATGCAAGAAAAACAAATGGACAAGAATCTGTTATAAGCACCTTTGTAGCAACATGAGCAGGACTAAAGAAATAATATATTAATCAATTATAGGCCAATAGCTATACTCTCTCCACTTGCAAAGATTATGGAAAAATGTATTCATAGACAACTCATGCACCACCTAATCCAGAATCACCTTATGGCAGACAGCATGGCCTCTGTCCTCATCACAGCACTACTTCAGCCCTCCTAGCCTTTACCAACACCATAAACCATAATCGCAACAATAATTATATATCCTCAGCCCTCTTCTTGGATCTTTCCAAGGCATTCGATATGGTTGATCACCAAATTTTAATCCACACCCTGCAAACATTCTGTCTAGATACTAGAGCCCTTCAATGGTTTCAATCCTACCTGAATGGTCGACAGCAGGCTGTCCTCTGGCAGAACAAACTCTCTAATCTTCTACCTAACACCCTTGGAATACCACAAGGCTCTATACTAGGGCCCTTGCTGTTCTCCATCTTCATTAACAACCTTTATACTTTCATCCCAAAAGTCAGCTGTATCCAATATGCTGATGACTGTACTCTGATTTGCTCGGCCACATCTCCAATAGAGTTATGGTCAGCTACCCAGACCACCTTTAATAGCATAGAAAACTAAAATGCTGTTATTTTCACCAATACGTAGGTCTACCGCTTTCACCTTTACCATAAAATTAAATGATGGCACAATAATCTCCCCTGACCCATCTACAAAACTATTAGGTGTCATCATAGACAATAATCTAAAATTTGACCTACATGTTAACCAAACTATCAAAACCATCAATAAAAAACTAGGGTCACTTTACAGAATAAAAGCCTTCCTAACCCCTCCAGCTAAAATTGCCATAGCTCGCTCTCACCTTCTTTCAACCCTTCTGTATGCATCCCCTCTACTCTTGAATTTAAACAAGACTGCCCTTAACAAACTTTCAATTTGCTACAACCCCATTGCCAGGTTTGCCACTGGGCTGCCTTTTAGGACACATCATTGCATCAATCTAAATCAGATTGGGTGGCTTGAACTACCCAGCCTAATCCAGTATAACCAACTGATTATGGCCTATAAAATCCTCTATAATCCAGACAATACTCCTGCACTTAAAAATATTATCACCCCCTATAACAATCCTAGACCGCTTCGATCCTCTAACAAACTACTAATTCAGACTAGCAAAATTAATAACACAGCCAGTGACTCTCTCTTTGCAAACTCTGTAAGTAGACCCTGGAACTCTCTTCCAGCTGATTTTACCTTACTTTCTACCTTAGGTCAATTTAAAACTAGACTCAAACAACATTTGTCACTTAACTGGCTATGTCAATGTATCAAGCCTGGCTAACTCTCTCTAGAATGTGTAAAAAATCTGTTAACCAGTTTACTGTGTAATTTAATTTAATCCTGACTTACGCTTGGGATTAACTGTAACCTGTGGAACTTGTTTAACTTGCTTACTTATGTAATCTCTGTAAATAGTCTATTTGTAATATGTAATACTGGTATTATGTAATGCTGTATCTGCTTACCCTTGCAGCTTTTCTCCCTGGGCCTCCGCTGAAAATGGACATGCATCCAGTCGGACTATCCCGGTCAACAAACGTAAAATAAAATAAATAAAAATAATAAACAGAAATATAAACATAATGGCAGATACCTGACTAACAAATGTCAGAAATGTCTTCAAAGTAGTAACTAAACAACACAGAAGAACTGAAAAAGACAAAAGGGAACATCAAAGCCACTAACAATCGAAGAAATAACAGAATTTAGAAAAAGCAAAGCTTCAATCTCCATCTTCAGACACAGCACATGGATTCATCAAAAATGTTTAGTTGACACATAACTGCATTTTGGAAAGTGAGGAAATAAAGGCGTAAGATACCTCCTAACCCAAAAGAGTTTTCAGTTTTATTATAAAAAGATATGAAGATAGCACCGAATGCATAATAAAAAACTTCAATGAATATGCACACAAAAAATATATATATAATAATAAAATAAAAAAATAAAAGAGCTATCAGGATACAAGACAATCACTTACAGGATTCATGTTTGTTAAGCGTTTTTGAGCTTGATGGGTTATCTGGTCTTATAATTAAATTGAACTAGACAGATTTATGGTCCGAACTTACCAGGGAAGACATCATACAGGGGAGGGTGCAATGCTCTCCCATGTTAGTGGTTACTATGTCCAGTACATTTGAGCCTCTTGTGGTTGTGCTGATGAGATGTTCCAGAGCATTTGTGCTGACAATGTCCAAGAAACGCTGAGCCAGCATGTTTGTGGTTGTACATGTTTTCCAGTCGATGGTAGAATAATACCTATGATTAAGGTGTTGAGCTGTATGGCAAGTGACTCCAGTAATTCCAAGTATATGGTGTGCTTTTCCTGTGGTGAACCTATACCTAGCTATGATGTGGTAGGGGGCTTTACCTATAGTTAATTGGACATGGAGTAGCTCAAGAGAGTCGTACTGTTTTACCAGTCTTGAGGTGTACTTATCCTTAATGAAGATGGGTACACCTCCTTCTTTGGTACTCCTTCTTGACACCCATCTACGTCAAGCAAAGTTCTTCATTAGCACTCTTCAAGAAAAATCTTGATGAGTGGATGGGAAATAGGAAATACAGCCCGGGGATCACTTCTGTGTCTGTGCTTGACAGTGGCACAGGAAAATAACTTTCTTGGATGGCGTAAGCCAGGGAACCTTGTTGGCTAGGCTTACGTAGGCCCTCGGGTCGATAGCCTAGTGCCTACCTATGAACTTATGAACCTAAGGTTCTTTCACGCTCAGCTTAACAGAGCAGCTGATGCATGGAACAGACTATCAAATTACATTAAAGCAAGTACTAGTTTAGATATTTTTAGAAACAGCCTGGACACTTATTATGGGAACAAGTGTTTTGGTATAGTGGCACTCTAGAAGGCATTAATGCCCATGCTTGAAATATTTGTATGTATGTAAGACCACGCAAACTACCTACAACAGCCCTACAACTAACAGATGCAATGTAATACAGTGTAATTAACTACTTAAACAGCGGTAGACAGTACATACTTTTTTGCTATAAAGTGCAAAAATAACAACAAGTAGCTTAAGAAACTGGTAAAATACAGTCACAGTATATAAGAAAAGTGCAAAAATACTTATCTTTGTCTTTTCAGTAGCAGATTGCACCAGGTGAAAGCCGAGTCTTATCAATCAGTTGAATAGTTGCCAAATGATGAGGTGCTCTGAGTATCTCTGTCAAAGCCTGCAGAAACATGAGGCTTAAATATGAAAAAAGAGAAACAAGCCCTACAACTAACAGATACAATGTAATATAGTGCAACTGACTACTTAAAGCAGAAGCAAACAGTACAGTCTTTTAAACTGCTGAAGTACAGTCACAGTATATAAGAGAAGTGCAAAAAAATACTTAGAGCCATTTTGTGTGTTTCCTAGCTCAGATATACCAGGTAAACACCTACTGCCACTAGATGAATAATCCTAGTCCTCCTAATGTAAAAACATAGTAAGAGTGTCTGGAGTGAAATGCTACCACAAGCAAACTTAAAAATATGGATAGAGTAATGTACTTTAAACAGCGTATAATAGTATGATTATTCAATAAAAGTACTTTGCTTTGTATAAATGAGCCAAGAGCCACTCAATTTTATAGAATTTAGAAAGGCACTAAAACAAGATAAACTGATTAATAAGCCCTCCAGCTAATAAAACTACATGCAGAAATCTCAAGTGTTTCCCCAAACTAAACAGACCAGGGTACCTTCCAGTGCACTAGATGGAAAATCCACTGACCTCTTGATGTAAAACAAGTACTATACACTACTCTATCCAACAGTTGGCTAGATAATGAATTCAGATCTAGTAAATCAGTACAACAGACAATGAGAGCCAAAATGCATTTTTTTCAATACAAGCACAAGGAAAGGCAAATACATAATTCAATATATCAACAGCAGTGAAAAAAAAGGAGGAGTTTACTAAGCTCAATTTACGGTAGGGGTGGGAAGCTTAAAATCAACAGGTTTAACAAAGGGAATGGTGGGTTGAGAACTTTAGCAGGGAATCACCAGCAGTGCTTTAGTTTATGCAGACTTGAAATCTTTTCAGAAAAAGACAAAGCCCAGAAATTCCGAAAAAAACACAGGAAAAGGCCAGTGTCCAAAAGCACCAAAATTATTGTTAATAGGGTGCATCAATTATTGAGTGATGTATAAATAAGCTGTGGTGTTGGAAACTGTACTCTGTAAAAGGCTTACAGCCGAGGCGCTAGAGGAGATGTTATTACGCTACTGCAATTTTGTGTCTTTTTTATTAAATAATGTTGGTACTTTTTTGGACAATGGCCTTTTCCTTTGGTTTTTCTGCTTATTGCTGGATTTTGTGGTGTGATATAAAGCCCAGAAATTCATTGGTATTTAAGTATCACTCAAGAGACAATTAACGAATGAAAAAAAAAAAAGTGAAATGTGCAACCCAGATAATGTATCTGTCTCTCACATAGAACAAAAACACCAGGCCAAGCAGATTTCTTAAAACAGAAAACAAAATGGAGTAGGTAAAACAGAAAGCAGCTGTGCTGGTCACAGACAAAAGTATATGTTTTCTTTCCTCATCCATCAGGGAATCACCAACAGTGCTTTAGTTTATGCAGGCTTGAAATCTTTTCAGCAAAAGATAAAGGGCCAGAAATTCACTGTGTATTTAAGTATCCCTCAAGACAATTAACCAATGAAAAAAAACATGCAAAATGTGCAGTCCAGATAATGTGTCAGTCTCCCACACACAACAAAAACACCAGGCCAAGCAGATTTCTTAATACAGAAAACAAAATGGAGTATTGAAACAGAGACAAACAGGAGGCTCTGCAAAGGTCATCTGCATCTTTTGTTACACAGTTGCTATGAATCATGTGGACCCGTTATATGATCAATGTTTTTACTGCAGACTACATGACATTTTTTAATTCTTTAACTTTAAAGACTGACACTGGTAAGTTAAATATATTACCAGAAGGAATCATTTTTTGTTGAAAATGTAACAGTCAGTGAGCCTTTTACACATACTATTCCAGTTGTATTTATTTATTTATTTAATAACTGAGAAAATGAGCAAGTCCAGTGACCTTTTTCAGCCAAAATTGAGTTATAGGCAAAAAACTACATACTTAAAAACATGTCCATTCAATGTTATTATAAAAAAGAAGTATTTTGAAATACCAATTTAGCAATAAGTTATTATAGTGCACGGTGGGAAAAGACTATATTTCTTGCAAATTATATTTTTACAGAAGTAATCATAGATTGGGAAATACACACTGTCACAGTGACAGCAAAAAAAGGTGGTATACAGTGCTAACAGGGCAATAATTAGGAATAAAAGGATATATTTCTTATCAGTTAGGTGCTTCAGATGTGATTATTTTTGCTATTAGTTATTATCATGCAGCGTCAGAATTAAAGTACAGAATTATACAGTGCTGGGCACCAATGTAGGGTGTCTGGCTACTCTGAAAATCTTGTTTTTAAAGTTTATCTCAGAAAACAAATTTTAGCTATGTCTGTGCCTTTTACAGAGAAGCAGGAGTAAATCACAAGGAAGGAAAAAATATATCTGTCACTACGGTAATCAGCTCAGACCATGAAATGATGCAGTGATTTCCTGAGCCAATGATGTAAATGCTATATGTGTTTTATGAGAAGCAGCAGTTACTATAGAGTATATCATCAGTCAGTTGCACTAGAAGAGTTTCACAGCAGTTAATCTTTTGAAGTACTATATGACACAAGAATTCATCTTTTGTCCCCATTAGCTAATCTTTTAACATAAAGAACTACACATCAGTGTCTCTCCCTGGAAAGAAAACAGCTATCAATTTAAAATATTGAATTTAAAATTGGTTTATTAAAGTAGTTCTTTTCTATGGCAAAGTGTCAAGGTGACAGTTACATATTGTAAATAAAAAAACTATATAAAGGAATCCTTTTAAACTGGGCAGCAATTCATGCATTCCGCGGGGATTCATACAAATCACTGTAACAGTGCAACTTTTACTTGCACTAATGTCCTAAGTTGCACAACTGCACTTTTTTGAGATTCATAGCCATGCACATTCTCACAATGGCAGCTTCTGAATCAGAAGAATTGCATGACTGTGAGTTCTGTAGTGTTTGGTAGCGGGCCCTACCATCCTGCATTACAAAGCAATGCAGGTCTTGCTGACCACACAGAGGCATAGAATCTTACCCCCTCACACAGTGACATGCTGACAAATGGACACAAAAACACACAGACAATTGCATTCATGCGCGCGCACACACACACACACACACACACACACACTCACACACACACACACACACACACACACACACACACACACACACACACACACACACACACACACATATATACAGACACACACGCACACACATACATGCACACTGCCCCCAGTCATGCTCTTTGATACAGCTACATAGACTCAACTAAGATACACACACACACACACACACACACACACACACACACACACACACACACACACACACACACACACACACAAACTGCTATCAGATTCTCAGCTATTTTCATAGCTGTTAAACTGGGTGAAGGGGTACACATATCTAAGACTGTAGAGGTGACTGTCAAGATGTGTGGGTGTTTTACACATGCACACACATATGCACACGTGTACACACACACACACACACACACACACACACACACACACACACACACACATGCAGTAGATGTGCATTCTGCATCTATGACCTCTTAATCATGACAAGCAATCATGTGCACACATGCACACACACACACACAATGCCACACAATTTCTCACACTCATTCACTACTGCCTGCCTGCATCAGTAGTCTGTTTAGGGTAAAGCTTTTGGGTTTCCCCTGTGCAGATTCCCCCTCTTAAATGCATAGGTGCATAAATCTACTTTTGCAGCATAAACGTGTGTATTTTCTGCACTACCATGCAATTGACATAATTGGGCAGTGCACTGGGCTACTTATTAGCATAGGTCCTACCCATAATTAACATGTTTGCATGTGGCACTCAAACACAGGTTGTTTAGTACTGCTGGACTGTGCCACAAGAGAACTTTAAGGCTACGAGTTGGAATAGGTTGCCAAGTGCACAAGCCATCCATTTGTGGCATTTGTGTAGTAGACAACCAGTCAATTAATCCTGGCCCTAATTTATCAAGTCGAAAATAATAAATATTTCAAAGCATGAGTTAATTTAAAATCTTTAATGTTTTGGATGTTTTTCTAAGAAGAGGACTCCATTTAGCATTCTCTCAGTCATGTTTATGCTCAAAGGCAGCAGATGAAGATGTTATTGTCTGTATCTCAAACTTCCTTTTTCTGCTTAGTTTGTATTGATGATAGGCAGGACGCCTTTAGTGTTAGGCTTTGTGTCAGTACGCCTTTAGTGTTAGGCTTTGTCTCAGTACGCCTTTAGTGTTAGGCTTTGTCTCAGTACGCCTTTAGTGTTAGGCTTTGTCTCAGTACGCCTTTAGTGTTAGGCTTTGTCTCAGTACGCCTTTAGTGTTAGGCTTTGTCTCAGTACACCTTTAGTGTTAGGCTTTGTCTCAGTACGCCTTTAGTGTTAGGCTTTGTCTCAGTACGCCTTTAGTGTTAGGCTTTGTCTCAGTACACCTTTAGTGTTAGGCTTTGTCTCAGTACGCCTTTAGTGTTAGGCTTTGTCTCAATATGCCTTTAGTGTTAGGCTTTGTCTCAGTACGCCTTTAGTGTTAGGCTTTGTCTCAATATGCCTTTAGTTTTAGGCTTTGTCTCAGTTCTGATACTGAATGTGCAGTGTGTTAGGAATAATATCCTTTGCCTTCTACTGAAAACGTAACTAGTGTATTTACTTCTAATAAGCACATTACATTCTCCATAATCTTACTTCTCTATACATTTCTCTGTCAAGAAAGTGTTCTTTGTGGGTGACATTCTTGTCTGAGGTGCTAACATTTTTTAGTATAAAGCTGTTTCTTTCTAAGAAGCCTGCTGTGTACCTTATTTGTTTGCATCTGCATTAATGATGCAAACACTTAATGTTTATTCTTGTATAGCTTGAATTTACTTACTTTTCTCTTGTGACATCATGTTTTACCTGTTGTAACTATTCTGTACTGTAACTGCTTTGATTGTTTTGTACATTGGAGCTTTTCTCCTCAGTCCTCCACTGAAAATGGGCTCTTTTCAGCCCAATGGACTTTCCCAGTAAGCAAATATCAATAAAAATAAATAATAAATAAATAAATAATAATTTCTAATTCACCCTTTCATCTTGCTTCCAGTTTTGAATGTAGATTGTGTAGTTCCCTTCTTCTTTCAGCTTTTCCCGGTTAGGGGTCGCCACAGCAGATCACCTTGTCAGCTCATGATTGGCAGTGGAGTTTTACAGTGACAAGATGCCAGCCCAGCGCCCAACCTTTCACAGAAAGCACACACACACACACACACACACACACACACACACACACACCCCTAGGGCCAATTTTTTACAGTGTCCAATCCACCTGCAGCATGTCTTTGGGATGTGGGAGGAAACAAGAGCACCCTGAGGAAACCCACGCGACCACAGGGAGGACATGCAGACTCCGCACAGAAGGCACCCCAGCCGAGGATCGAACCAGAGAACCTCTTGCTGTGAGGTGGCAATGCTAACCACTGCACCACCGTGGCCGCCCAAGATTGTGTAGTCCCCTTCAATCTGGCAAATCATTGCTACTAGTAAATGGCATTTTTTTATTCTGATTTCAACTCATTTGTTAATAGATAATATTTCACATACCTACAGCTACTGATTTCTGAGTAATTTTTTTTCTTTTTTTCTAATTAAATTACTATTATTTTCTTCAGAACTTAAACTGAATTTCTTAGTTTTCTCTCTAATACCACTGTTACTTTAACCACTCATTATGAATTTGCATACTCCTTACTATGTAAAGCACATTAATGCTGGGATTGCTACAATGCTATAATTCTTCACCAATGATTATATACTTGTTGTGGTCAAAAGAGTTCAGCTTTCATTCCACTACTGTCATTTTGCTTGTATCCTCTTGCAATTGCCTCTAAAAAAGTGATATAATTTAAGATGTGATGTGTAGCACTGTATTCCCCAAGCACAGATTACCTTTCAAATATCTTCCCGGTGCTTTACTTTGATGACTCCAGCCTCTGTAAATTAGAATCCATCATAAACACTGCTTCCCTTTGTGATCTGCCTCCCGTTTTCCTTATTTCTGTTTCCTTCTTTCTTCTTATGTTATCTTAAGTCTAGCACATACCATTCTTTCTGTCTCACTTTTTAAATCCAGACCTGGCATTAGCTCATTTTATATTACCTGTCTGAACCTTCGGAACAGAGCACCTGCTGTTTTCAAAAGCATGTCTCTCATGTGGCCTTTATGAAAGCAATGACCTGCTGTCCCTTGCAAAGTTACTCCTGTTATCTAGAGGGCTCCTTTAAGATGCACCCCTTGATACATTGGCCGATAGCAAGCACCGTTGTTCACCTCACATGGGTTTTTTAAGCTAAACAACACTTGCTCATTTTTCAGGTTTCTTTGACTTCATTTTGCTGGATCTCTTTGCCTATTGTGTCAGGATGATTTTTTTATTTTGTTTCTTTTCTGAATTTATTTATAATTTTATGTCTTCTACATTTGATTGCCCTTTAAAGTATCACTCTTGTATTGCATGGTAATAACGGGATTATGACTCAATATGGAATTTTATTTAGTTATATGTTGACTTGTTTTGCCTGCTTCACATCTGTGTAGTTAATATAACTAAATGAATTATTATTCTACATGGCATTTTATTAGACTCAGTCTTGGACCATTGTTTGGTTAAGCAACTTAATTAGATACACATAATGAATAAATGGGGACTATACAAGAAACAAATTATTAACAGCTCAGAGTTTTAATCTCCTGTGCTGACTATCTGACAAGTACGATGAACTCAAAATGTATTCATATGCATGTGATTTACTCTCATATTCATTCTCATGTGAAACTTAGGTCTGACAGTGTGTTGAATCTGTTAATACATGACTGCATGTTTGCCAGGTACTGTTAAGTTCACAGCAAAATATTCAAAACCTCTACATATTGGGTAGAAATACATCCTGCATGTCCAAATATAATAGCACATGAGCTCTTAAACTTGCTTTGTAGGTTATTGCTGTCTGGTGTATCATAGCACAGATATAAATAAAATGCCTAAGAGTAATATCAAAAGGTATTATTCATAGTTGTAGCACAAACACTTTAAGGCAATTGGTGCTATTTGTGCTCAAGCATGGCAAAGATACGAATCATAGAGGCCATTTATGGAAACACAAAATGACCATGAATAAACTCATGCAAATGAATTAATAATGACATGGTAATGAGAAATGTGTAAAATCTTGTATGCTAATACATCTTCCTGTCATCTATTTGTGATTCATAGTCATATTTTGACTTGTTTCCTCACCATGCATAGATTCATTATAAACGGTGGAATCACTCCTTTTCTATATTGTAATCTGTGAAGTTACTCTCCTTATTGTTTATTTAGTATTTTCTCTACCTGTTGCTGCCTAATTCATTTAGCTAAAACAACACGCAAAATTAATAGGTGTTACTGCTCAGTTGTAGGTGTCTAAACAAGAAACTTCACACTCTACAAGATCTCCTCACTCTGGAAAATGTAGAAATCTGTGCTATTATTGAGACTTGGTTTAAATTCGCAAAACATACTCTGGCAGTGGAAGGCTACACTGTCTTCCATACATTTACATCAGCAGTAGCACAGACAGGAGCTGAAGTGTCTTGATCTACTTTAGCAGCAAATACAACTCTAAGCTGGTTAAACACAATGATGCCCTGGAGGTCATCCACATGTAAATCTCTATAGACAAGGTTCCCTATCATGTCCTGGCCAGCTACAGGTCATCCTCAATTACCCAGGAAGCTCACAACTTTTACCTAGACCTACTACAGGCATTCATTATCCAACTAAATACCCTATTCATGAGAGTCATTACCTACCCCTGTGTAAACTGGGGAATGTACACAACAACCCTGGATCATATAGTGCACTCTTTATCCAAAGGATCAAACATATTGGACATAGTACTCCCAACGTGTGGCAGCCTTGCACCCCCCCCCCCCCGGTGACACATCCTCATTGGTGAAGTTGGATGACAAAGCTGTTTCCCTCAAAATAAATGTCAACCCAGAAAACCCAACTAAACACTTAATAGTTAGGAACTAATCTAAAGCAAACTAAATCCTATTAAGGGGCAGATTGTCGAAATTCACAGCTCCTCCAAACCCCAAGAACACAGTTACCTATGGAGAATTGTTTACAGAAACCATGTACAAACATGTAAATGGCTGGATCGACGCTGCTGTACATAACAGAAGGAAGCCAAGATCTAACTCTAAAAATAAACCACACTGATAGAAACCTTACCTTAACAGGCTATATAGTAAAAGAAAAAAGTCATGGTCAAAATCAGAAAAAGTAGCTCTCACAGAGGCTATAACTGCCTAATTCAACTAAACAAGAAGGTCTAATGATGGTCAACAAAGTCATTTAAGAGGTCAGGAAAGCATCCAAGGCTAAGAACAATCACAAGGCCTTCTTCTTTGATATCAGGAACCCTAAAGGTAATACTCATCAGTGTGCAGAACTGGTGGTGAATAGCATATCCTTCATGGACCAGGGTGACATAGCACATCTACTGGCTGATAAAGTTTTCTCTAATGTTCACAGGTTCATAGGAGGTTATCAGGCTAATGGCCCAAGAGACTTTACAAGCCTAGCCGTGCTATACCCGTGTTCCCTGATTGACCATGATAGCTGGTCTATATTTGAAGTGCTAGTCTATGATCAGCATTAACTAACCCAGTCCCTGAGGGACATAGATGGCACCACTGGGGTGAATTTATGATCTCCCATCAAGTTGTCCAAGTTACACTTAAATAGGGCCATTGAGGAGCTCTGCTTCATGTGAATTAGGAGTTTATTCCAGAAGACCAGCAATTTCTGGGAGACATATCTGTTTCTCCAGTATGTCCTGTTAATGTCACAGGCTAGGTTAAGGTCCCTGGAGTGGGGTACTCTTGTCCCATTTGACTTGCAGATGTGCAGCAGTTCCATTAGAGTTCAGGCAGAGGCTGCTCTGTATGCCAGGCACAGGTCACCTGTCAGCAGCCTGCAAGATACAGAGTACAGTGACAACACTTTCAGTCTGTCCGTGTAGGTCAGGTTTTGAAGGCTCTGAATTTTCTTGGTGAGAAACCTCTATAGTCTCTCATGGTGTAGTACATTCACAATGGAGCACTGTACTCTATTGGTTTTATGAGGGTCGAGTACAGTGGGGCTATAACATCCCTAGTCCTGGATGTGATGTCCTTATGTATGAGATGTCAAATGCAGAAGGCTTTCCTTACCACTGTGGACACATGGTGATCAAAGTTTAAGTTTCTATCAGCCTATGTTCCCAAATCCTGCACCATTGGGTTAAAGCTTGGGGGGGGGGGGGTACTGTCTACATTGTACTTTGCAGGGACTTCCCCTTTGCCAAAGGGGATAATAATGCACTTTTTTGCATTAGTTTAACTCCATGGCTTTGGCACCAATAATTTGTCTGTGTTAACCCCTTTTGTAATATGTCCATATCATTAAGGGACTCAATTTGCAATAATCATGTAACTTGGTAAGCCACATGCCTTCTACTTTCACCTGGACTTCTGAGAAATAGATTCCAAATAGTAGAAGGCCCAGTACAAATCCTTGTGGTACACAACTGGTAACTGGTCTGCTTGTAGAGGTGGAATCCCCAACTTTGACTGTATGCGTTCTGTTGCTGAGCCAGTTGGCTAACCATCTAGTAACATAAGGGTTAATCCCCACCTGGACTTCTGAGAAATAGATTTCAAATAGTAGAAGGCCCAGTACAAATCCTTGTGGTACACAACTGGTAAATGGTCTGCTGGTAGAGGTGGAATCCCCAACTTTGACTGTATGCGTTCTGTTGGTGAGCCAGTTGGCTAACCATCTAGTAACATAAGGGTTAATCCCCACCTGGACTTCTGAGAAATAGATTCCAAATAGTAGAAGGCCCAGTACAAATCCTTGTGGTACACAACTGGTAACTGGTCTGCTGGTAGAGGTGGAATCCCCAACTTTGACTGTATGTGTTCTGTTGGTGAGCCAGTTGGCTAACCATCTAGTAACATAAGGGTTAATCCCCAGCCGGGAGAGCTTCTCAATGATACCTGACTGGGGGATTGTATAGAAGGCCT
Source organism: Protopterus annectens (assembly GCF_019279795.1). Classification (NCBI taxonomy): domain Eukaryota; kingdom Metazoa; phylum Chordata; order Ceratodontiformes; family Protopteridae; genus Protopterus; species Protopterus annectens. Next base: position 61,201,442 of record NC_056745.1, read on the forward strand.
TGGCAAAGTCGAGATAAGCAGTATGTACTGTTTTGCCTTCATCCAGGGCTTTGGTGACATTCTCAAAGAGCTCCACTGCTTTAATAAGCATGATCTACCTTTTGCAAAGCCACATTGGGTCAGATCAAGAGTTTTAAAGTCACCGATGTCTTTGTTAATAAGGTCTGTGATGATTCTTTCCATGGCCTTGCAGATAAGGCTGGTTAGACTTATGTGTCTATAGTTCCCAGGGTCAGTTGATGGACCCCGTTTGTGCAAGGGGGTTACTGTTTCTATTTTCCAGTCTACTGGAAGAAACCCAGTGCTTAGGTTGTGGTTAAATAAAGTGCTAAGTGGTTCAGCTAGGCCCTGTTTTAGACTGTTTAGTAAGCAGCCTGGGATGTTATCTGGTCCCACAGAAGCTGTGTTTTTGGCCTTGGAGAGTGCAGTTATCACCTGCCCTTTTGAGATTCTAGGTAGAGGTCTGTTGGTCGGTATGCTTTGGGGTATGACTGGTGGGGACAGGAGGTGAAGTTTGTGCCAAATCTGTCAGCTAGCAGGCTGGCAATTTCCTCAGGTTCAGTATAAGTGGTACCATCCACTACTAGTTCAGCACAAGGCTTGGCCTTCCCTTTTAGATTTTGGACATAGCTAAATAATGCCTTATGATTATCCTTAGCTAGGGATACTAATTTTGCTTTGTAATTAGCTTTAGAGGATTTTATAAGATATCTGATTTGCTTGTTTAGGCTGTGGAGGATGTTTTTCCTCTGCTGAGTGAAAACTTATATACTGTCTTCTGTTGGTTTCTTGCTGTTACTTGCATTTACATGCATGCATACTGCAGTATATTTAACTATTTATTGTGACCAACTAGTCTTATTACTGTATTGTACTAAGTACAATAAATACACTGAGACAAACTGCTTCATTTAGTACGTATTTATTATTACATTTTCCTTTCGGATCTACAAACATGCAACACAGATGCTGTCAGCTCTCCATGGCAAATTCCCAAAGCTTGTTTATACACACTCAGATTTATACCAAAAGCCTGATATTTTTTCTCAGTCTGATGTATTACAATCTTCCTTTATATAACACTTTTCTTTGTTCTTCTAATTTATGATTTGTCCTTAATTCTTTTTCAAGTTCGGTGGTCCAAGGAAGCTCCGTCTTGCATTATCTGAAACTTGATGTTCTAACTTTATCTTGCTTGATGTTACATCTCTTTGCTTCATTGATGTTTTTCCAGCTGCCATCTGTGCAGTTATTTTTACAGACTTTGTTTCTCAATAACATACTCCTTTACATGGATGCCAATATCTAATTAAGCTATGCCAGCACACTTACTACTTCCTATTTTTCAGCATTTTATACTATTTCTAAATTAACCCTTTACATTTCATATAATTCTTGCAGCTTTTTGTTCAAGCTAATAATCATTCTAGCAACAGTTTTGAAAAGACAGCGAACTATTATTCTTTCAGTTCCATGTTATTTAATTATTTTTTTGATGGGGAACGGACTAAACTTTTGTTAAAGAAAATACTGCATTTGTTTGGTCAGCATTGCTATTTACAGTATTTACCATGATTTGTTGAGTTATTGCAACTCTTTGTAACCTGCAGCATATATGACAACTAAAACTACCAACACAGAATGTAGTAACCAATTTAGCAAGTTGGTCCCAGCTGATGAACATTCTCTGAATATGTCCCACCAGTTATGGACATTGTCAGCTTCTGTTTTTATCTTTGATTATTAACACTGGGTTATTTGAGACTACACATACAAACTGTGGTGCCACTTTAACAAACATTTTGAAATTTGAAGGCAGTATTGTCCATTTATACAAAATTGTAATCTGTCTATCAAAGATACTTGTAATGACTTACTAAATAGTATGATTTCCTTGTGCTTGTAAATGTACAATCTGTGAGATATCTTGTTCTACTAGTTTTATACCACTCTCTTTTAAATCTACATTTGGTATCTTTAAAACTTGTAAATGTAATATTGAAGTGCAATATTTATTTTTTTTGGTATTGTTGTCCTATCATAGTACAAGTGGATGGTATTTTTACCATTTGATTTGTATGAAGTACTGGCCTGTTACTCAAAATGTTAAGTATTTTAACCCATGGTCCTTTTTTGTATTACTGTGTTGTTTATACAAATAAACTGAGTATTGATAGAAATCATACCCTTTTTCCCCTGTTGAGTTTATTCTTATTTCTGTGTTATTGTCTACACACTGTGACATTTTTGCATGCTGTCTTCCCTTGTCAGAACTGTTACATTTTTGAGGTAATATACAACATCTAATAGCTATAGAGCTGTTTATTGTAATATATATGTCAGTCTTTGATTTTTTCTCTACTTTTATGTATGCCTGACCTTGTTCAGCTAACCATGCTGTTATATTTGTGTTAAATGTTATCCTCCAAAAGTTACATGCTGTATGCTTTTTACAACTGAAATTATCTTGTGTTTTATTTTGTGTAGCATTCTCCCAACTAAGTTTTATTTGTGAAATATTGTAATTCCCTCTGCTTTGATGTTCAAAATGATGCAAATGAAATGCAGATGTCTGTGTTGAATGCTGCGTGCCTTGTCTCACAGCTGCAGGTTTATCTATAGTCCTTGAAGCATGTTCCAGACACTGAACATTCAGCTTGTCTCAAACTGTACCAAAATATATGTATGCTAGCAAACAGAAATACACATATTTAACTAACTATATTATTTTTACATATATTATAGCAACAGATGTGTATATGCATCTAACTAGCAAATAGATGTGCACATGCATTTATACATTTTTAAACATATTTTCACTCTATAAATTCCCTCTGTTTTATTTTAAATAAAAACTGTCTACATTCGTATGTACTTTTTAGTCAATTAATATTGCTATTAACTAGAAACACATTGGGAAACAAAACATTTAGTTTTCTTTTAATACAGCAAGTTAACACAGTTTAATATTGTCATTATTATTAGAACTGTATGAATCTGAATATGACTCTATACAGTGATGTTTTATACAGTAATTTATTTACAATGCTTGAGGATTTTATTGCAAAGGCATTGCAGTCTTGTTTTTTTTGGAAAAAAAAACACATATGTCACAAATGTCAAGCTTTGACTTGTACTCTATTTACATACATAAACCATTTACTATATCCTGTACAGAATACACTTGCTTGTACAGATTGTTTTTGCATTTTTACATACATGGCTGTAATGTACACTCAGTCCAATTTCCAAACCTAGCATTAAACTGAAGCCTGCTAATTAACATTACTTGAAACATTAACATGTATTTTGGTATTACCACTTTGCACCTTTATTTGAGTCCCTTTTGCTGTACTCTTTACACAGTTAGTGTAAAACTGAAAGCATGCCCTTCCCCCTGTAGTATACATCATTTTATTGCAGTATTGTTTATTTGCTTTATGCTGTGAGAATTGAATGTATGCTTGCCCTTTGGCTGTTACCTAGACTGTGACACTTTGGTCTTCCTCATTTGCTTTTTGATTTGATTATTTTTTGACCATTTTAAAAACAAAAAATATTTTTATAAAGCTTTTGCTGTTGCCTATACTGTCAAAGTTGTAGTAGGAATTGCTTTTACCCATTTTGAAAAGATGTTTACTGTTACTACTAGCTATTTGTACCCTCCCTTTTTGTAAAGTTACCTGCATAATTTATGTTAACTGCATACCAAAGCCCATGTACTGACTGTACTCGGTGTAGTATTTACTTGCAAACAGATTATTAATGACATGTATGCAAAATTGTGATGTCTTACTGCAATTACTAAACAGGGTTTTTGTAGACTTTTGTGCTTTTTGCTTAATACCGTGCATGAATACTTAACAATAATGTTTTAGAAAAATGAAAGCCATTTGGTCTGGCAACTCATCTCGTTTCCTTGACCTTATAAATTTCAGTACCAGTAACATTTTATCTTATACAACATTCCTTGTCCATTCCAGCCTGGAAAGATTTGAGCTCACATACTTTTTTTTCTTTCTGTGCATTCCAGATGCTTAACCCATTACTCCTTCAGCACTTACTTGCACCTTTAGTAATTCATTAATATACTTGCAACGTGATATCAGAATGCAGTTGTAATAAACATTAACTTGCATAACTATACATAATATTGTTTTTTATGCTATTTGTTATTCTATCATACGATTACAAAATATTGTAAGAAACAAAAGAGATATTGACTTAGCTAACACATGCTTAAAACAGATATATTTACATGATTTACATTTGCTGTGTAGCGTTCAAAAGACATGCGTGCATAAATGGGCGTGCCTTCGTTGAAGGTTGAGCGTCGAGCTGGCACCTCGGCGTTTCATAAAAATCTACTGCCAATCATTAGCGGACCAGAGTTCCGCTGTTGCGACCCCTTACAGGGAAAAGCCGAAAGACAAACAACAACAACATTTGCTGTTGTCTGCCTTTTGCTGTACTTTAGATGACAAGAAAATACATGCATGTCAGTCTTGTGATGTCATGTCATTACTGCGTTTAACTACTTTTATTGGATTTCTATGCCCTAGAACTGTTTTGTTATTTGAAATGGTTTGAAAATCACCATTTAAGTGCCTTGCTTTAACTGAATGAAACTTTGTGCTGTGTACGCTTAACCATTTTCTAAAAGTAGAATACTACGTCATAAATTATTTTGTATCAGCGTAGAGAACTGCTGTTGGTTTAACTCTTTACTAACCAGATTATATTTGTCAGTATTCTGTTCTGCTGACTTTAAAGCTGTTATGCACTTCTGAAAAAGTGTTTACATATGTTATCTGAACTTTTTGAACTCTGACTGTGTCTTAGAAGTTTATTAAATCTTTTTGTTAGTTCACCATGAACCTCGTCTTTGTTCTTATCTGTTTTGTAATGTGCAGTGGTTTTATGCCACTTTTGTCTAGCAAGATGGACAGAACATTCTGTAAATAACTGACTTGACTGATATTGTAACTCTGAAATTAACATTTTACATATGGTAACAGGACATAATGCATCTGGTTGTTTATTATTACTTTTATGACATTGTACACAGAAAGCAGTTTTATATAACCTGAAAAAACTTGACTGGCCAATTCCCTAATCTTCATATGACTTGCACAATAAATGTTTACTTTCATACCAATTATGTTGCTGTTTAAGATACCAGTCAAACATACTGTATTTAAATAAAGCATTGACATCAACTTTACCTAGTAAAGTACTACCTGTGCTACAGTAATGTTTATACCAATCTTTAAATCCTGACCATACATGTGCTGGACTATTACTACTGTCTACCTGAAAGGTAGTCTTACACTGTACACTTTTGTGTTTTATGGCATCCATGCTGTAGAATGAGAAACAAAAAGAAAATTGCCATTTTCTATGTGGAAGGTGACCAAGTCTTCCATCGTGAAAGCTTGGAAAGTTCCTCGTTGATTCTCCCAAAAGGTGGTCAAGCACAGCTGGCAGATTCAACTGTGAATGTACAGGACCTGTGAAACTTGCAGAGATGCACTGTTCTGCTACTGGATACTGTGCATAAGAAGGAGGCAAACGTTTGCACTGTAACTGGATGTACCAACTGAATAAAATGAAAAAGAAGCTGTAGTTGTCACAATAAGAAACCATTCGATCTGTCAAATGTGGCTCACCATTGAAGAGTTATATACTGCCTCCTGTTGGTTTCTTGCTGTTACTTGCATTTACATGCATGCATACCACAGTATATTTAACTATTTATTGTGACCAACTAGTCTTATCTCTGTATTGTACTAAGTACAATAAATACACTGAGATAAACTGCTTCAGTTAGTAATCATTTACTATTACATTTTCCTTTCGGATCTACAAGCCTGCAACACAAATGCTGTCAGCTCTCTATGGCAAATTCCCAAAGCTTGTTTACTATTACACTCATATTTATACCAAAAGCCTGATATATTTTCTCAGTCTGATATATTACAATATTCCTTTGTATAACACTTTTCTTTGTTCTTCTGATTTATGATTTATTCTTGATTCTTTTTCAAGTTCGGTGGTCCAAGGAAACTCCGTCTTGCATTATCTGAAATGTGGTGTTCCAGCACTATCTGAAACTTGATGTTCTAACTTTATCTTGCTTGATGTTACATCTCTTTACCTTCATTGATGTCCTTCCAGCTGCCATCTGCGCAGTTATTTTTACAGACTTTGTTTCTCGATAACATACTCCTTTACATGGATGCCAATATCTAATTAAGCTATATATGCTTGCCAGCACACTTACTACTTTTCTGCACTTTATACTATTCCTAAATTAACCCTTTATATTTCATATCATTCTTGCAGCTTTTTATTCAAGCTAATAATCATGTTAGCAACAGTTTTGAAAAGACAGTGTATACTATTATTCTTTCACTGAGTCAGTTTTCTCTTGTTCTTAGACATCAGTTTCTTCCTCTTATATAACCTATTTATACTTGAGGTCCACCAGGGTGGCTTGTTTTTTTGTGAGGACCTGGTTTTGATATGTTCGGGTACTGCCCTGTTTATGCAGCTGTAAAAGTGTTTATACAAGGCATTTGTGTACACGTTTACATAGGAGTCTTTGTTGGTTGTGTTAGCTGGGGGTTTGAAACTGTTTATACTATCAGTTAGAAGGCTATAGTTTGATTTGGAGAAATTTTTCATTTTTTTAGCTTCTGCGGGGGGCTCATGTCTGATTGTTACTTTGAATGAGACTGATTTATGATAAAATATTACCAGGAAGGGCAACACTCAGGGGTAGTGCATACACCCGCCATGTTGGTGAGTACTAAGACATTTGAGCCCCTTGTGGGGTACAGACTATCTGTTCCAGAGCATTTGTATTGACAAAGTCCAAAAACCTCCAGGTAAGCATGTAGTGCTCATATATGTCTCAGAGTTGATGGCAGAATAGTTGAAATCACCCTTGACAAAGGTGTTTGGCTGTATAATGAGTGACTATAGTAAGTCCAGGTAGGCAGAGGTTTTCTCTCTCTCTCTTGGTGGGGAACCAATAGCTAAAAATGATCTGGAAGGGGGGTTACCTACAGTTAATTGGACTTGGAGTAGCTCAAAAGAATTGTACTGTTTAACCAGTCTTGAGGTATATTTGTCTTGAAGATGGATACACCTCCACATTTGGTTCTTTCATGCTCGTTTTGAGGTCTGAGCATGTGGAAGGCATTGTAGCCTTGCATGGCCAGGTTGGTCTCTGCGGCCTTTAACCATGTCTCAGTGACTGCACAGACTTTAGCATCTTCCAAGGTGAGGAATGCTTCCAGGGAATACAGTTTCGTGTTTAGACTCCTAGCATTAAGCAGCATAACCTTGAGTTTGTCACAAGTGTTTTTTTTTTTTTACATTGGAAATTTTGTTGTTTTGACATTGCCTAAAAAGGTAGTATGGGAGAGGCAAGTACCTTTGTCAGTAACCGAAAACCAAGAGGCGACAGGTGAAGACCATCCCTGGCAAAGCACCATGGTCTGTTGACAATGTCTTCTCAGGCTAACAGATACTGGATCCCCTTAGATTGACACTAGAAGTTAAACCAATTGTTGAATTCAATTATTTTTTGTTTATATTGAGGCATCATCCTGGGTGAAGGTAGAATGCTGCTTAGGGCTAGAGACATAAATGTGTGGGAGACATGTTCTGAGAGCTCAGTCATGTCTATCTTCATATAGTCCAGAGACATACATTTGAAGTAGTTCACTCCAACATTGACTGTGACAGAGTCATAATAGTGCTTGTTATTGAGAGACCTGAGTGCATGTATGATTTGACGGACCCTGCCACCTGACAGACAGCTAACCGTGACCTTCTCCTTGTCCATCCTGGTGAGGGGGATAGGGGATTATCTGTATGTCTCACTACTGAGTCACCTATGGCCAGGACATTTGGTTTTGAGGTGTTTTACCTTAGGGGCTTATTAGCTGAGACACTGGAGTTATTATGCGTAGTGGATTCTATTGGCTTTGCTGTGTGTGTGTGTAATAGGTTTGCACTTGGGAGGTCTCTGAACTTTTGGTAGGCTTCTAGTGAGTACCTCCATATATGTGGGTTTATGTGTTGTGAGTTCGCTATGTGCAAAAGGTGAAGTGTGTGTGCTGACAACCAGTTTTAAGTCTGGTTTGCTGTTACATGAGAAAATTTATTCCATATTCATAGTATAGCTATAGCTCTCACATGTTGTATTTGTTTTAGGAGTAAGTAGTTATCAGTATACATGAGTTAATTACTGCATTGCCTTAGGATGCCCATGTCAATCAGGCTGGCCGGAGAAATGGTGGGAAACTGACCAAGCATTATGGCAGGTATATACCATAATTACTAGTGGGGAGTGGGCTAGTTACACCAGGTTTTGCTCTAGGATTAACAAAGTGGTCTATTTTGTAGAAGGCTAGGGTTGAAAAATTGCAATAATGCTTCTCAGTGTGTAACTGAGTTGTTTGCAGTGCAGCAGGGGAGTTTGGGAGGGGTCACTGGCTCATATCTAGGGAAAAATTGTCTTTCTAGGCATTTGCATCTATGCATGGCAGCCCTAAACACCGTTGCAGAAATGAAGCAGCAATTTAGTTAAATACAGTTCTCAAAGTGTAATGCAGGCTTAAAATAAACTTATTTTTCCTTTGATTTCAGCGAATGCCTTGGATTTAGATTCACTCCAGATTTCTGGCTAAGGTTGCCAAACTCTGAACAGCTCTGGTAAGCTGAGTGCAAACCCATGCAAACACAAGGCTTAATTACAAGTGAAGTTAAACAGTTTTAACACAAACTAACCAACAAAACTGAGCCTTTTTCCAGCAATCCTCCACTCATTTGGGTCCTGAGCTACACACTTCTGACACAAGGGTGCAAGAAGGCCCTCTTAAAATAAGATGGCTGGTTTTAGTGCTCAGGTGATACCAAACAGTCTAGATTCAGCAAGTCTGAATCTAGCCTTTGCTATATAAGGCAGGAGTACTTAAAAATTCAAAGTGCAGAATAAAAGTCTCAACAGCAAAAGCAGCAGAAATGAAGCAGCAATTTATTTAAATACATTTTTCAAAGTGCAATATATGTGAAGAAGAGTACAGGCAGGATGAAGTGGGTGGAGAAGAGTGTCAGGAGTGATTTTGACAGATGAGTACCAGTAAGACTGAAAGGGAAGGTCTACAAGAGGGTAGTGAGACCAGCTATGTTATATGGGTTGGAGACAGTGGCACTGACAAAAAGGCAGGAGTCAGAGCTAGACATGGCAGAGTTAAAGATGTTAAGATTTGCACTGGGTGTGATGAGGGTGGTCAGGATTAGGAATAAGTATCTTAGAGGGTCAGCCCAAGTTAGAAGGTTTGGAGACAAAGCCAGAGAGGCAAGATTACATTGGTTTGGACATGTGCTGAGGAGGGATGCTGAGTATATTGGGAAAAAGATGGTAAGGATGAAGCTGCCAGGTAACAGGAAAAGAGGAAGGCCTAAGATAAAGTTTATGGATGTGGTGAGAGAGGACATGCAGGTGGTTGGTGTGACAGAGCAAGATGCATAGGAGAGGAAGAAATGGAAATGGATGATCCGCTGTAGCGACCCCTAATGGGAGCAGCCGAAAGAAGAAGAAGAATATAGGCTTAAAATATACTTATTTTTCAGTTGATTTCAGTGAATGCCTTGGGTTTCAGTTCAGATTCATTCCAGATCTCTGGCTAAGGTTGCTAAACTCTGAGCAGCACTGGTGATTTGAGCCCCCCACTAACCCCCACTTCCCGCTGTGAAATTCCTTTTAGCATATCCTCCTAAACTATCTACAGGTAGCAGATCCTGGACTCACTATGGCCAAAAACACTACTTCAATGGGCCCTTACAATATCCCCGGTTCTCTCCTAAATTACCTAAAACATGACCATCAAAACACTTAAGGTACTGGTCAACTACAGCCTCAAAACAGCTTACATGCCAGGTGAATGGAGGGCCACAATGGTCATTCCTGTTCATAAGGGTGGACCATCAACTGACCCCAGGAACTACAGGTCCATCAGTCTGACAAGTCTAATTTGCAAAGCCATGGAATGAATTATCATGGAAATGACCACGAAGGACATTGGCATCCTACAGATATTGAGCCCATCTCAGTTTGTCTTTATTAAGGGGAATGTCTTGCCTTCTTGACCTGATAAGCTTATTTGAGGGGTTTGCTGTGGCCATGGATGAGGAAAAATGGTGCATACCTTGACCTAGCCGAGGCTTTTGATGTAATACCCCACTCAAGTATTGTTGACAAACTCTCAGAATTAGGCATAAATCCCTACATAAGTCACTAAATTGCCATTGTTCACAGATAGGACCCAAGAAATCAGGATCGATGGGACCACCTCCACTAAGAGACTGGTCACCAGCGGAGTACCCCAGATCGATTTCTGTGTTGGGCCTATGCCCATCTGGCATCTACTTCTTGGAAGTCAAGGTTAATATCAAAGGCCTGTGGCTCACCATGTCCACAGATGACTGTAATTTAAGAGCTATCATAGATTACCACCATGAAACCAACATCCTACAAGAGGATCTAACATAAGCAAATGGCTGGTACAAAAGCCATGTTTAAAACTCAATGCAAAGAAATGCATTATAGTGCCCTTTGGGAAAGCATCCACCAAAGCTAATTACTTCATCAATAAAACATCCCTATGAGCTGACCCAAAAGTTGTAATCTGGAAACATATGTAGACCGTAATCTGCCCTTCAACCAACACACAGGCAAGATAGTAAGAAATCATTCTGTGTATTCCAACTCATAAGCAAGGGTGTGGCATCCAGGTCCAAGGAAGTAATAGTACCACCCTACTCAGCCCTTATCAGATGCATCGAGTTCAATGTCCCCTTTGGCATGTACCTAGCCAGGCACTTGCAACAGTTGGAACGTCTTCATGGGTTCCTCACCAGGAGAATCCAGGGTATAATATCCTGTCCTACACAGATTGCCTTAAGGCTGTATCTCTGTAATCAGTCTCCTACAGGTTACTTAAAGGTGATCTATGCCTAGCATATAAATTATCCTCAGATCCAGCTTTAATGGATATCCACAAGACAGTGCACTAGAAACAATAGATTCAAGGAACTGAACTTTGTCTGTGACATATACAGAACCCGTTGGAGAGAGACCAAAATGTGTCTCAATGGATCCCCACACTATAGAATAAGCTCTCTGTCTTTGTGAAGCTGAGTTCATCCCTGACACTGTTCAAAAGAAACCTTGATCATTGGATGGGAAATCACAAATTCATCCTCGGTGAGCCCCCATGGCTCTGGTGGACAAAAGTCAAAAGTAAGTAAATTAATCCTCAGCAAACATACCAGACAACATAGCCCATAACTACCTCCTTACTAATATACCCCCCACATAACCCTTAACTACCTCCTTACTAACATGCTCCCCACATAACCCTTATCTGCCTCCTTACTAACAAAGCCCCCCACATAACCCTTAGTTACATCCTTACTAACATACCCCTGATATAACTCTTAACTAACACCTTACTAACATACCCCATCATATAGCCATCCAAGGATCTCCAGTTCAAAACTTGGTTGGGTTGAATGGCTAGGACTGTAAAGAATCTATAATATACCTAAACATTATCCACCCATCAGCCATAAAACATGGCAATGAAAGCATTTCATCACAAATAAATCAAAGATCTGAATACAAAAACATTTATGGTGACACAACACCCATATTCATATGTACATATAAGTCCAACTTTACCCAGTTAAAATTGCGTTGCCTTAATCTGTACAACATCATCCACAAATACATAATGGAATCACAAGCACTTATCATTACACTGCCATGTTACACCATTGCTAGTGAAGTTGTGTCCTTTCCCTACCCGTTTTCTGTATTTATATTGCCATGATATCTTTTATTTGCATGACAATCACAAATTCCTCAGTAAAGCAGCATGTATCCTGCCAAACCAATACAAAATGTATTAAAAGGACAATTCTTGAGAGCTAGTAGATTAAATACTATTGATAAATAATTTATCTCTGAGTTAGACAATATGGCTAATGATTTTAAGATTTGAGGTTATAGTGAGGAAATGATAGAAGGGGAAAGGAGAAATGTTATAAATGAACGAGATAATCTTGGTAAACCTTACTTGAATGTCTCAGTGGTTTGAACTGGTAATAATAGTGATGGACAGAGCTATGTAAGGTATATTACAAAATATAATAGATATACTGATATGGTTAAGACAATTATTGTTAAAAATTGGACTATTTACAGTCCAATAATGATATTATAAATATTGTGGGCTTACAGCCCAAGTTCACTTATAAAAGAGAGAAGAATTTGAAACGGATGCTCTGTTATGAGGATATGGATAAACAATTGGTGTGTGTATAAAGAAGGGCACGATACCGTGTTATAATTGTGCCTTTTGTACTGAGATCAACACAGAGCCTGTTTTTATACATTCAGTTACTAAAAAAGAGTTGACATGTAATACTTTTGCTACTTGCTTGATGGACAATGTCATTTATTTTGCTAATTGTGTGGCCTGTGACCATTTCTATATAGGGAAGACAAATCAGAAACTTAAGGAACGTTTTAGCTCATACCTGTCAGATATACTTAGAGGTGTGGATACTAATACCCTGTATAAGCATATCTTAGAAAATGGTTCAAACCATAGGTTTAAATTTACAGTTATTCAAACAGTTTTTTTTTTATATTAGAGGAGGTAATCTAGCTAAAAAAAAAAAGAATTTGTAGAGTATAAATGGATAAATTATTTTAGGGCTGATGTGATACCAAGATTTAATTCTCAGCATAGTGTTAGACCTGTTTTGAAAATTAGGCATAATTGTATTTAAAATTATATTTTATATGTCTGGGTTGTATGTTTAAAAAATTGTATGTGTTAATTACTTTGATTGCTTTCAATTATTGTTTTATTTCTTAATTAATTGATGCTTTGATATTATTGGCTAGCTGATTTACCCTTTTTTATATATGAGATTCCAGTGGCATTTTATTTGCTGAAGTATTGAGAAAGAACTTGTCTTGAAAGCTTTGCATATTGATTTTATCGCCTTCTATATTAAATTCTTCAGTGATGCATACGGTGTGTCTATGATATATTTTTGGATATATGTGAGATAAGTGCATGCCTCAACAGTGTACCTGGCATCATTAAGAATATATGGGAAAAACAACAGAAACACCAGTGCAGAATGATTTGTGTAGCAGAATATATTGTATCCTCTTTCCTTGTGTAGCATGAGATGTATTTACTAAACTCAGTATGTTACTAGTTTGTTAAAACTTTTACAAAGATGTACATTTCCTGATACATACTGGCCTAGCTGTATACTGCATTTAATGACAGCTGTGTTACTTATGCCCAATGGAAACATGGCAACAGCCCAGAGGAAATAACCTTTGGTATACAAATAATGCTGCATTAAAGTTGATTTTTGTATATCATAAAATGAAAGAAACAGCTACAAAAACATAGTGCCATACATTTTATTTAATCTGTTCATGACAAAAAGTACAAGACTGATACAGTGATAAAGTGTGTGTGTGTGTGTGTGTGTGTGTGTGTGTGTGTGTGTGTGTGTGTGTGTGTGTGCGTGTGTGCATGTGTGTGTGTGTGTGTGTGTGTGTGTGTGTGTGTGTGTGTGTGTGTGTGTGTGTACTTATATGTGTGTGAGTGTATCGCGTGAATGCATGTGTCTATATGCATGCATGCATTTGTGTCTGTTATGTATTGGGTGTATGACTCTGGGGGTTCCTTGTAAATCAAAAAGCAGTATTATCAGGAATATTGCATCACTAACATTAATATATATTATTTAATAAAAGCATGAAAAGTATCAGTCTTATATAAAATGAAATAAAACCTGAACAGTGTTCATCTAACAACACAAAATTGTAAGCATTCTGTCTTATTTCACTTAGTAGGAGACACTAACAGAGAGAGATATAGAGAAAGCAGTCACATTCTACTAGCTTTCATTTAAATGTTTGCCTAAGGCATCTTTCTTCAGCTCATTTTTATGTTCACACATACTTCCATAGTGTAATATAAATACTTAGGGGCACCTTTAGATTTTACTGACATTGACATTACAAACTGCAACAATATGCAACATATTCAGTATTCCATTTAATAAAATGTCTAGTCATAAATGTGCTTTTATTACTTCTAACCTAAAAGGTTATATTCTTGCAATGTGCTGACTGTAGCATTACTTTCTAATAGGGGACTCCAGGACTCAAACCAACTGTTTTTGCATTATCAGATTCTTTGAAACTGATTAATAAATTACTTGCTGCCTAACATACATTTGTTAAAAGGGACTAAGTAAAGCAAATGATAGCAGTTCTTGGGAACCTTTGTTCTCTTTAATATGCCTAAATACATGACATTAAAATATTTCTGTTGTAGATGTACATCACCCTTCAAAGGTTTCTCCCAAGACAAAACACAAAGAAGCTCTAACTCAAAATAATAGTAAATCTCCAAAGCTATTTTTACACATTTCTTGATCAGAACACGTGTTTATTAAATATATAGTGAACTTGAGTTTACTGTAGTTACAAATGTTACTTGTATTTTTGCTTCGCAATTAGCTTAGGACTTAGATCTCTAATTTGTTTGTTTAAGCTGGAGAGAGATTTCTTCCTCTGCTGACCCACTTCCCTCTTGCTGACACTTGAGCATTAGTTTTTTTCTCTGCTTGTATACCCTGTTTATACTTGGGGTATAGAGGAGTGGCTTGTTTTTTCAGCAAAACCTGGTTTTAATCTGGTCAGGTACAGCCGATTCTATACAACTGCTTAAGTGGTTGTACAGGGCATTGGTGTACACCTCTGCGTAGCAGTTTGTGTTATCTGCATTTGAGGGGGCTTTGAAACTTCTTATACCATTACTTAGTAGGAAGTACCTTGTCTTTGAAAAATTCTTAAGCATTTTTGAGCTTGCTGGGTTATCTGCTCTTATAGTTGTATCAAACAAGACTGATTTATGGTCCGATCTTACCAGGGAGGACATCACATAGGGGAGGGTGCAATGCTCTCCCATGTTAGTGATTACTATATCAAGGACATTTGAGCCTCTTGTTGGTCTGCTGACTAGCTGTTCCAGAGCATTTGCATTGACAAAATCCAAGAACCTCTGAGCTAACACATGTGTGGTCATGTATATTTCCCAGTCGATGGTAGGATAATTAAAATCACCCATGAGTAAGGTGGGGGGCTGTATGGCAAGTGACTTCAGTAAGTTCATGTATGCTGTATGCTTTTCCGGTTTCATGGTGGGGGAACCTATAGCTAGCTATGATGTGGGAGGGGGCTTTGCCTTTAATTAATTGGACATGGAGTAGGTCAAGAGAGCCATACTCTTTGACCACTCACAAGGTGTATTTATCCTTAATGAAGATCTCTACACCTCCTCCTTTGGTTCTTTCACACTCAGTTTGTGGTCTGAATGTATAGAAGGCATTGTAGCCCTGCACAGCCAGGGTGCATTCCATGCCTTTGAACCATGTTCTGTGACTGCACAGGCATCAGCATCTTCCAAAGTAAGGAGTGCTTCCAGGGACTGCAGTTTCTTGTTTAGACTCCTAGCATTAAGCAGCAGTACTTTGAGTTTATCTAGAGATTTTGTTATGTTGGGGGGTTGGTTATTTTGACACTGCCTTAAAAAGCCACAATAGGGGTGTGTAATGCCTTTGCCAGTAACTGAAATCCTAGAGGAGACAGATGCAGACCATTTCTGGCAAAGCAGCTGACAGATATTGGATATCCTTGGACTCACACCAGAAGCTAAGCCAATAGTTAAAGCCAATCATTTTTTTGTTTGCATTGTGGCATCATCCCTGGAGAAGGTAGAATGCTGCTTAAGACTAGGGTTATACCTGCCTGTGACACATATTCCAAGAGCTTAGTCTTGTCTCTCTTCATATAGTCCAGTGAGGTACATCTCAAGTTATTCACCCCACATGGGCTATGACAGAGTGATATTGGTACTTGTGGTTGAGTGACTTGAGTGCTTGAGTGACTTGACGGATCCTGGCACCTGATAGGCAGCTAACCATAATCCCCTCCTTATCCAGCCAGGTGAGGGGAACATCCGTGTTTCTCACAATGAAGTCACCTATGAGCAATACGTTAAGTTTTGTGCTGTTACACCTTATGGGCTTATTTGCTGAGGCACTGTTGTGTGTGTTATTATGTGTTGTGCTTGTTTTTTACATTGTTTTGTGAGTAAGTGATTTTTATTTGGGAGGCCTCTGATATTCTGCTAAGTTACTAGAGAGTATCTTGCATATTTGGGTTTATGTCTGATGTCCTTATTTAGTGTGGGAAGTGTGAATGTGCTGACAACCTATTTGACATTTGATTTTTCCTTATGTGAGAGTCTTGCGTACAATTTCATAGTGTAACTACATCTCACACATAAAGTATTTGTTTGTTTCAGGAGTAAGTACCTGTCAGTACAAATCAGTCAATTACTGCATTGTGACAGAATGTCCATGTCTATCAGGCTGGCCAGAGAGACATGGGCATCCTGAGGCAATGTAGCAATTGTTTCATGTATACTGACAACCACTTACTCACAAAACAAAGTGCTTTTATTGATGGCATGTGACATGAATGACATGTACTATTTTCAGAAAATGTTTTGCAACATTTTCTTCTTAATCAAAAAACAAAAAGTTGAGCAATCTTATCACAGAGAGCAGGACATTATTAAGAGCTCTAGATTATGCTAAAACTCATTTCGGGTAAATAACTTTACACTTAATAGCATAATTCCTTCTAACTGACGAGCCCAACACTTAATCTGTCAAGGACCTGCAGAGTGAAGTGTTTACATTTGATTAATATCTTTTATATGCCCACACTAGCTGAATGAATTTCAATTAATATTAATAGTATTTACAGTTTATTTAATTAGATATTAGCTTATATAGTGTGCAAATTTTATTTTACATAATATTTTTGTAAGGGGGTTGATGTCCACATTAAATATATCCTTAAGGAATATTCATACAACCAGCATGCATCATGCCAGCCCCTTTACAAAAGGTGTTTTGGAAAATACACTTTATAACTATATTGTTGTGTGGTAATATGCTTACACTGGAAAATGTCATGTTCGTATGCATAGGTTGTTTTTACAGTGTACAGTTCACCATGTCCAGCAGTCTTAAATGCTTCACAATTTCTGTTTTACATAGTGACCAATGTTTTATGCAAATGCACACACATCAATTCGCTCACATCCGCACCCATGCACATTTTATATATATATATATATATATATATATATATATATATATATACATATATATATAGAGAGAGAGAGTGTGCATGTGAGAAAGAGAGTCATATATGGGTTCAGTTCGAGTGATGTAGTTATCACTTTATCTAATAATAAAAGTTCTAAAAGTATAGTCTAGTCACAGCTGATTTAATGATGGTCACCAGTACATTTTATCATATCCAACTCTGATAATAAGGAAAGTTTATGAGTTTATTGATCAGTTTACCCTCAAAATCACAAATGCTGTTATGCAAACTCTAATTAATGAAAGGCAGTTTGCAAAGTTAGTATAACTGCAATTTGAAATATATCAAACAGGCAACAGCGCATGCTAGTGTGTATTTGCTGTTGTGACATTGACATTTTGATTGAAGATCACACTACAGTGGGGATTGGAAACTTTGCCATTTTCCTTACTGTAGCGTGATCTCACAGTTGTAATGTATAATGAGCAGGGGGTGTGGGGGGAGTAGGGGAGTTTGCCCCCTGCAGAACATGTGTGGGCAGTCACCAGAAGTCAACGTACATTACAAACATGTTGACAATGTCAAAATTGGCCAGTCAGAATTTTGAATGTGCCGTAAATGTGACTGATGTTGCCATTTTATAACATTTTATTTCACATAAGTAATCACTTTTTGAAACACTGCCAACATTTTGATGGTAAACCTTTTTGACCACTAGTATTAGTTTTGTTATACATTTTTAAGTAATATTTCAGGTTGTTTTATCACAGTGTGTTGGATTTTGTAAGCTGGTGAGTAGGATTAGTGTTAGTATGTATTGCTAAAGTGGGCAGTTGGGGAGATTTTCTCCCCCGCCCACTACAGTCTTCTTCTTCTTCTTTCGACTGCTCCCATTAGGGGTTGCCACAGCAGATCAACTGTTTCCATTTCTTCCTGTCCTTTGCGTCTTGCTCTGTCATATCAACCACCTGCATGTCCTCTCTCACCACATCCATAAACCTCATCTTAGGCCTCCCTCTTTTCCTGTTACCTGGCAGCTTCATCCTTAGCATCTTTTTCCCAATATACTCTGCATCCCTCCTCAGCACATGTCCAAACCAACATAATCTTGTCTCTCTGGGTTTGTCTCCAAACCTTCCAACCTGGGCTGACCCTCTAATATACTTATTCCTAATCCTGTCCATCCTCATCACACCCACTGAAACCTTAACATCTTCAACTCTGCCACGTCAAGCTCTGACGCCTGCCTTTTTGTCAATGCCACAGTCTCCAACACATATAACATAGCTGGTCTCACTACCCTCTTGTAGACCTTCCCTTTCACTCTTACTGGTACTCGTCTGTCACAAATCACTCCTGACACTCTTCTCCACCCACTCCATCCTGCCTGTAATCTCTTCTTCACCTCTCTTCCACACTCACCATTACTCTGAACTGTTGATCCCAAGTATTTAAACTCATCCACCTTCGCCACCTCTACTCCCTGCATCCTCACCATTCCTCTATCCTCCCTCTCATTCACACACATATATTCTGTCTTAGTCCTGCTGACCTTCATTCCTCTATATATTCTGTCTTAGTCCTGCTGACCTTCATTCCTCTTCTCTCTAGAGCATATCTCCATCTCTCCAGGGTCTCCTCCACCTGTTTCCTACTCTCAGTACAGATCACAGTCACTACATAGTCTAAAATCTGGTGAAATACATTTTCCCTGTCTTTACAACTAGTATAAGCATATAGTGTTATAATTCTATATACTAGTTGTTTCTATGTTAAAGCTACTATAGTCTATTGGGCCCTGATATTGGGTGATTTCAATTACCCTACCATTAACTGGGAAAACTACTTGAGTACAAACTCCCAGGCTCAGCGTTTCCTGGAATTTATCAACTCAAATGCCCTGGATCAGCTGGTAAACTCCCCTACCAGAGGCCACAACATATTAGACTTGGTCATCACCAACATGAGCGACAGGTGTTCCGTACCAGAGGTCAACCTGTCACTGGTTAGATCAGACCATAAACTAATCACCCTGGATGACCACACCCCACCACCACCCCCAACCAAGGAAACCACAGTAAAAAACTTTTCTAAAGCAAACTTCACCTTACTTAAGGCAGAGGTGGTAAGTTTCCCAGCCCCACACGCTAAAGGATAACACTGTCCAAGATGCAGAATCCTTTACAATTACACTCTATGAGCACCTACAAGGATGCATGGATCGTGCCATCCCTAGCAAAACCAAAACTCACTCCCCTAAGAAAAGGAAAGGGGTGGACCCCTGCCATAAACAGGTTATACAACAAAAGGAGGAAACTAGTTCAGAAAAAAAGCAAATCCCAAAAAGGAAAGACATCCCTGATCAATATCAGTAAGAAACTAAGGTCCATCATAAAATCATCCAAGGCTAACTTCGAAAGAAAAATAGCCAAGGATTCGAAAGATAACCACAAAGCCTTCTTTAGCTATGTCAAGAATCTAAGTGGCAACTCGCAGATATGCTCTGAGCTAGTGCAAAATAGAACAAAATATACTGGACCTGCTGATATTGCCAACATCCTGGCAGATAGATTCAGTGCAAACTTCACCTCCCTCTCGCCTTCAAAAGGGCCCACAACAATACTGGAAAAGTGTAGTGTCCTGGAAATCACAGAAGCACAGGTAAAAACAGCCCTTTCAAAAGCCAAAAACACAGCATCAATGGGGCCAGATGGTGTCCCAGGCTGCGTCTTGCATGAACTACAGAACGAACTAACCCCCCACCTAAACACGCTGTTCAACCTCACAGGCTACATGCCCATAGAATGGTGCACAGCAATGGTTATTCTGCTCCACAAAGGAGGGGCCACAACTGACCCCGGAAACTATCGCCCCATAAGCCTTACTAGCCTGGTCTGCAAGGCTATGGAGTGCACCATCATGGAACTCATTAACAAAGACATTGGGAACCTCCAAACACTTGACCCGACCCAGTTCGGCTTTGTTAAGGGCAGATCATGCCTACTAAACCAGGTTGACTTCTTCGAGACAGTCAACAAGGCCATAGATGAGGGAAAGGTGGTTCATGCAGCCTACCTTGATCTCGCCAAGGCATTCAACACCATTCCTCACTCAGGTATTATAGAAAAACTCACCAGCCTGAACATAAACCCCTATGTCACAAGATAGGTTGCCAACTGGCTTACAGACAGAACTCACACGGTAAGAATAGTGGGCTCCAGATCTGACTCTAAACCAGTCACAAGTGGTGTCCCGCAAAGCGCAATTTTAGGACCCCTATGGTTCGGTATATATTTCTCAGAAGTACAGGCAAATACAGGAGGAATATGGCTAACCAAGTTCGCTGATGACTGCAAACTGTGAGCCATAATTGACTCTCCGGCTGACATGGACATCCTTCAAAAAGGCCTTACTGAGACAGACACCTGGTGTCAAAGTCATGGCCTCAAGCTAAATGCCAAAAAATGCATAGTCATCCCATTTGGGAAAAACAAAACACCCACGAATTACCACATAGGCGGCAGCCCCCTTGATACAGAAGAGGTAATAAGAGATCTGGGGACCCAAGTAGATAGTAATCTCTCCTTTGACAATCATATTGCCAAAGTAGTTAGGAAATCCTTCTATGTGGTCCATCTAATTACTAAGGGGTTCACATCTAGAAATAAAGAGGTTATAGTGCCCCTCTACTTTTCACTCATCAGACCCATCATAGAGTACAATGCCCCATTTGGGATGTACCTCACAAGACACTTCCAATAGCTGGAAAGACCACAAAAGCACCTCACCAAGAGGATTACTGGCTTCAAACATTTGTCCTATGCAGCCCGTCTGAAAAAACTCCAGGTGTACTCAGTGACATATTGCTTACTCAGAGGTGATCTCTGCCTGACTTACAAAGCTATGTCCAACTCAGAACTGATGGACATGCTCCACCTAAAGAAATGCAAGTCACTGTGAGCCACTCAATCTAGTGAGCTAAACCTCGCCACAACAATAAATAGAACATGCTGGAGGGATAGATGCCTGTCACAGAGACTCCCCATGCTTTGGAACAAAATTCCTAACTACATCAGGCAGAGCCCCTCACTAACACTCTTCAAGAGAAGCCTTGACAAGTGGATGGATAACAGAAAATACACCTCTGGGATCACTTCATTGGCTCTGCTTGACAGAGGCTCAGTTAATTAATCAATGGGGCGGTGAAAGCTGACACACTCTGGCTAGGCTTATACATGCCCTCGGGCAGATAGCCGAGTACCTACCTATGCACCTATAGTTAATCTTCCCATTTTTGCTAAAGTTACATCTAATACCGTTTCTGCATTTCTACAGAATACGGCTATTACAGAACATGTCATATTTCCCAAGTTCCACATTATCTTTCCTCCCCATAGTTTCTCTGTTTACAATCTTTCTTCATTTTTAATAATATTGTGTCTTCTAATTTAATTACATCTACATCACAAGTATTACACTACTCCAAAATTTCTACTTTTCTTATAATATTGTTAATTGAATCCACATTTACAGAAAACACTCTAAAATTTCCATTTTCCTTCAATTCATGGTTTCATAAGTTCATAGTTAATTCCTGGGCTAGCTTTTTTAATAGGACATTCCAAACCTAACCAATTTCCCTCCAAAGATGAGACTCAAACAATGTACTGTGTGTCTGTGAGTCAAACACCTTATTACACCTAGACCGAATCTTTAGTTGTATATATTATTTTTCATCCCTTTCCTTTCTTTTTTCTTTGATACTTATCCCTTCAAATTTTC
>NC_056745.1:61231025-61313525 GCF_019279795.1 Protopterus annectens
GAGATAAACAATGCAAGGCCCTCAAGTAAGTAGATATATAAGTTAGTTAGTTAGTTAACTAGTTAGACCAAGAGCTAGGCCATTCATTTCAGTACAGATTGCCATTATTTTTACTTATTGTTTAAAATTTGTTGACCAGCTACGTGATCTTGTCCATGAACCCTTTTCAGCTATGACTCAACTGAGCAATAGGGTTGCCACCTTTTCAAAAGTCCATAGTGGGACATTTTCAGGACACACATCAGATTTTGCAGGCCGACACAAACCCACAGTCAGTACAAAGGATAGAACTTTCCTTTTTTGCCTAAATATAAGCTTATTATTGTAGCAGTTTAGTTGCTTATCCTGTTTCTTGTAACATGTAGGTATTTTAGATACAGAAATAACTATTTTATGCAGCTATTACATTACATATGGGATATAATTATGTCCTACAATCTCAGGACATTTGCCATTTTTAACATTTTTGGTCAGGACACAACCGCCCAAAGAGGGACTGTCCCTCGCAAAGTGGGACAGGTGGTAACCCTACTGAGCAATGAAGTGAAAATAACATGGCGATGAGCTCAGTGCATATTTTTGGTTCTATTTTATATATTTATTAGCATCATAAGCCTTTGAGACATAAGTGTTCCTTTTCAAGGGCAAACCAGGAGCACTGCCTGGCCAAGTGCCTTACTCAGAATCATACTGTAGGTAAATGCAGATGAAAGGAATCAAACTCTTTACCCTAGCCTTCAGGAAGCAGCTTAGAGGCTTAAACATCTGTGCTAACTGGCAGAAATAATGCAGCTGTAACAAAGCATATTAACACAGCAAGAGAGCACAGAGTATAGGATAAGTCATTAGTATGCATTAAATAAGCAATGTAGTTGTGCACTGTCAGAATTCACAAGACCACCGTTGTTATTGTTTTGGCAATTCATTTAGTATTACATGATATACGATCTTGAATGGTGACAACATTGCTAAACATTTTGAATAATGATAATGCTACAGATGTGTTAACAATGTTTCATACTCTACTGTTCATATTATATAGGAAAGGAATCTAATCAGTAGTAGAGCACCCGTCACTGACATATGCATTGCAGTTGTGAAATTTTCACTCTGCAACATTAAAGTTATATTAGAAAAGAATAAATTCAGTGGTATAACTTCTGTGCATAACAAATGAAATAAAACATAGCAAACAAAATACAAAGTTTATGTGTTTTATTTATTAATATATTTATGGACCAATTATGGTATGGCCTCAAGGAATACTGTCACAAAAAAATTACAGAAATAAGTAAATGCAGGCAACAATCTTGCAAGAATACCAAAAAAAGAAAATAATATGACACAGCTTCCAAACAATTCACAGAAATTAAAGAAAATAAAGCAATTTTGTACAGAATAGTAAAGAAATTTGGATAAATAGTAAATTTACATAGCTAAACACATAAATGCATGCATCTTTTTTTTCCTTTTATGGAATGGGTATGTTCCTCTCAACATCCTTCTCGAAAACTGCAGGCAGAATCCCTGTGCCTGCCAAACATCCAGACTTGAGCTCATCTTTCATAGCTATTCAGGAAAAGTCATTCAGGTAGCCATGATGGTGGTTTATATCCCTGGTTGTACCCACCAATGCAGAACTTTTTTATGGTGTAACCTCTCCCTAAGTTGGGGGGGAGTTAGCCACAGCATTATTCTCCCATGCACTTGGCTAATGAAGGCTGTGCCACTCTGCAGCTTGGTGAGCTATATCACACCCCAAAGGGCTATTACATCCTGTGGATGCCCCCCCCCAAGACATACCTATCCTCTGCCACAGCACCATCAGGTGTCACAGCCACAAATCAAACTAGAGTCAGTGGAGATGTATCCCTCTATGCCACTGGGCTGTCTCCGAAGTGCACACATCTGACTTACTTAGATAACTAGATAAGTATATAAACAGAGAAACAGACAGACAAAGACAATGGGAGAAGGTAGTTAGAAAGCTGCATAGTCAAAATGGAAGACAGGAAGAATTCAAAAGCATCTGTCTTGTCACTAGTGCCCCTCTTTATTGTAGCTTTGGTAGCCTGCCATATTGCATTTAAGAAACCTGTAGCTTAAAGTCCAATTCATGTTATCATACCACAGACTATCCATTTCATGTTATCATACCACAGACTATCCATCCTGTGCTATAATACCACAGACTATCCATTTCATGTTATCATGCCACAGACTAGGAGATGTGCATCTGTATCCCCACATGTTGTGCTGTTGCAGTTTTTTGGCCAGGTATTGCAGAAAGCATTCAATGTTCCCTATTGACCATCTAACCCTAACATTAAACATGGTTCCTTGGTAGCCAGTGTGCCATGGCAATGTTCTATGTACCCCACATTGTATACATGAGTGTTCTTTCCATGCCCCCAGACACAGACTTAACACATTAATGCTTACATAAGCTGCAATGACCTGCTATGATGTGTATTCTCTGTATGCCCCCAGACACAGACGCAGTAATGGGTACATAACATACTTCTGAACTGTCCAGAGTTTTGTAGGATGTCTAGATTTTTGCCTCATATTTTTGGTCTTGTGGTTTTCTGGCAAATCACTGGGATGATCTGAGGATGGAAGTCACTAAAGAATGACATACATTTGAGTTTCAGACTTCAAATACTTCAGAAAATGTATGTTAACACAAACTCTGTTACTCTAGTGGCTTTCAATGTTTATAAGAGCAATATTTAAAATCTGGCCCTATTTTTGGGCTTTTGTCTCCCTGTTTTGTCATGCTTTGTCCAGATTTCTTGCACTAAGAGGTTGAGAGGTATGGTGCATGAGCTGTCATGATCTGCCATGATGTGTGTTCTCTGCATCCCCCCAGGCACAGACTTGACACAGTAATGGGCACATAAGCTGCCATGATGTGTACCCTTACAGTTTGATTAGTCTCAGTATTTAGAGTGTCCCTGATACATGAGTACATGGCCTGCTGTGTTTTATAAGCTTGTATTTTTTTTCCTTTCTGACCTATCACTCCAGGTGCCATTGGCATGCAGTGTTTATAGGCTGCAGAGGTGTTGCAGTTTTTTAATATACTCGCAAAATGTACAATGTTCAGAATTTTAGCATGCCTTCCCTGCAAATTATGGATCTTTTGTCCACCTGTCCAGACGCAAAGATTATCTCTACTGTTATGTTTACACTGCAAAACAGATGGCAGCCATGAATCTGTTTGATGATCTTTTTTTTTAATTTCTTGTTTTCCTCCAGACATTCAGTTTTACATGCAATGAATGCTTCTATATCAAAAGTTACCAGATTTTTCTTTAAGACTTACTTTTTGCTTCAATGCAGCTTACTCATTTAATTTCAGTTTTACAATGACACAGTTTGAATTTATACTCTAAAGTTCCCTGTTTCATAATACCCTTGTGTGTGTGAATGATTCTGTTTCATCAATATATAGTGACATTGTAAGCAAATATTATTAAAATTCATTCAGTAGCTATTCATTGTTTTAGTGACAATATTAAATTAACAAATCCAGGGATATTACTCACCTGTCAGTACAAATAAATACAGTTCTACATCTAGAATATATTCTCAGAGCCAGAACTGATAAGAAAACTTTGGGGAATCCTCCTAAGCAGAATAAAGTTGAAATACAAACTAATAGGGTCAAGGATAAATGCATGCAGCATTCAACCATTTAAATAGGTAAATCTTTTAAGAATACATTTTAGTTTGAATATTTCTAAGTTGGTATATGGACACACATAATCATAAGAGTTACCAGGTTAATGGCCTTTTTTAAGCATAGCCAACAGTCAACAAATTTGCTACATCTCCCAGGTCAGTATATGAAGTTCCATTTATTATTTGTTCAACACACTGTTGGGTTTCCCCTTAAGGTTGTGCACAAAGCTGAAAAATGAATTATGGTTATTCTTAGCCTGGAAGGCTATTTTGCCTCAGAGTTGGCTATGGTGGACTTGATCAGTCCCCTCCTGAACTGATTGTTGAGAATGAGGGAGGCATAGCCCTTCCTATTTTTGGACATCATTTTCTTTCTTTGACTGTATAATCTAGTTATGCTGGGGGGCCACCAAGGGGGGGCTTGTTTTTGGAGTTTTCCCCAAGTTTATTTCAGTTTGGTACTGCTGTTTCTATGTAGTCATTTATATGCTGGTACAGGGTTTCCATAAACACTTCTGCACAGACCACATGGTTCTCTGAGTTTGGAAGTCTTGAAATTTAGCTTTGATATTGCTTAATAGGAGGTAGTTAACCATGAAAAAGTTCTTAAATGTTTTGGGGTTTTCTGGGAGTTTGGGCTTTATGTATACTTCAAACCTGACCGCTTTGTGATCTGATCTGACCAGAAGCAATATTTCACTGGAGGAGGTGCACCATCTCCCATATTTGTGTTCAAGGATATTTGTACTCCTAGTAAATATGTGCAGACTAGCTATTCCTTGGTGTATGCATTGACAAAATGCAGGAATCCTTGAGCCTTCATGTTAGCGATTGTGTATGCATCCCAGTTTATAGTGAGATAGTTCAAATCACCCACGACTATGGTGTTTGGCTGAACGGTGAGTGACTCCAATGCATTCAAGTACATGGTATGGTTATCTTGAGTCATACACTGAGACCTACAGCTAGCAAGACTATGGTGTGTAACTTTACCTAAGGTTATTTGTACATGCAAGGGCTCAGGTGTGTCATGTTGTTTGACCAGTCTTGAGATGTGATTACTTTTTATTTAGACTGATACATCCTCTCCTCTTGTCCCCTCTTGTTCAGTAGTTACTGTAATTGTATGGAAAACAGTATAGCCTTGATGTACTGCGGTACCTTCCATGGTTTTAAACTTAGTAACTGCACAGATGTCAACACTGTCAAGGGTGAGGAGCACTTCCAGGGGACTAGAGCTTCTTCTTGAGACTCCTAGCATTGATAGTAACATCCTTAGCATATATTGAGTATAAAGTATTAAAGTGAAAGGATTATCAGGCTGGCATTGCCTAAAAAAGTCACTATAGGACTGAATAATGATTTGGCCATTGTCCAAAAACCTAGTGGGGACAGATGCACACCATCTCTGGCAAAACACTGGTTTGTCTATCAGGTCCTCCAAAGTCAACAATTATTGAACCCCCTTAGAATGACAACAGCAACTAAATCAATTGTTAAAGTCAATCCTCTTCTATTTATTTTGTGATATTATCCTTGGAGAAGGCAGACTGCTGCTTATTCCTAGGCTCATATCTGCCCAGGACATGTAATTTGAAAGCTTTAACATCTCCCTCTCTCTTCATATAGTCAGTCCAGGGAGGTATGGCTCAAGTCATCAACACCCACATGGACTATGGCAAAGGCATACTGGTACTTGGGGTTCAAAGTCCTGAGTGCATTTGTGATCTGGTGGATCCTTGCCTCTGGCAGAGAATTGACCATGACTGTTTTCTTGCTCAAGCTGGTGAGTAGGGAATCAATGTGTTCACAATAGAAGGTAGTTTGCCTTAAGGGCTTAGAGGCTAAGACATTGTGAGATGTGGCTGCATGTGACCTGGTGACTGCTGTCTTTGTAAAGAGCTTGTTAGGTTGCTGAGGGAAGAGTATGGAAGGCCTTTGAGGTTTGGGTAGACTGCATTTAAGACCCTCAGCATATGTGAATTTATGGGTCTGATCCATAGTAGGCGTAGTGTGTGTGTTACTGACAACCTGTTTGAAAATATCAGTGCCTGTATGTGGGAGTTTTGCCCCAAAGACATAATGTAATTACATCTCCTGCATACAGTGTCAGTCTGCGTAAGAAAAAGGTGGATATCAGTAAACATGAGACAATTGCTATATTGTCTCAGGATGCACATTTCCACCAGGCTGGCTACAGAGATGGTAGGAAAGTACACATCCATGGCTGTAGGTCCTCTTTTTGTGATATACAAAAGGCAGTGCAAGAAGGACTAACAAACTTAGGAATTGCTGGGCTGGGGGAGAGGACTACGACTGATCTGAAACAATACTCCGAGGGAAATGCTTCAAGCATCAGATAGATATTTGAAAAATGAACAGTGTAAGTTTTGTAATTACAGCTTTAGGTGTCTGCATCTATACAGGGCACTGCAATCCACTGCTGCAAAACTCAGCACAGGTTATAGGAGATAAACTAGAGAGAGAACTCCAATCTGAAAAGAATAAAAATCTAGTATGAATGTTTATATAATGCACAAATCCTGCAGCAATTCATAATTCTGTCACTATTGTGAGTGATGCTATAAGATGTGTTGTGGGTTTGGTATAATGGTTACAGTCTTTACCTCACAGATGCAAGGTATATAGTTTGATTCTGGCCATGGGTTATTGGCTAGGCTTAGAATAGCCCTTCAGGACAGTTAACCCAGTATTCACCCATGAACTAAGACCCCTAGACTACTTAAAATGCAAACAGTAAAACTTGCAGTAGAAATATAATTAATGATGCTCAGATACTGTAGCAATCCAAAATGTGCTCATTATTGTAAATTATATTTGAAGACTAAGGTCCCCAGACCAAGTAAAATGCAAATAGTTGAAATGCAGTAGAAATATAATAAATGAGGCTCAACTGCTTCTGCAATTCACAATTATCTCACTAACATGAATGATAACTGCAAGAATAAGATCCCCAGGCAAAGTATAATGCAAACAGTAAAAATGAAATGAGTGTGCTCAGATCCTGCAGGAATTTACAATTCTCTCACTATTTTGAAATGTAGTACAAGACTAAGGTCCCCAGACAAAGTATAATGCCAACAGTAAAAATGTAATGAGTATGCTCAGATCCTGCAGGAATTCACAACTCACTCACTATTTTGAAATGTACTACGAGACTAAGGTCCCCAGACAAAGTATAATGCCAACAGTAAAAATGTAATAAGAGTATGCTCAGATCCTGCAGGAATTCACAATTATCTCACTATTTTGAAATGTAGTACAAGACTAAGGTCCCCAGACAAAGTATAATGCCAACAGTAAAAATGTAATAAGAGTATGCTCAGATCCTGCAGGAATTCACAATTCTCTCACTATTTTGAAATGTAGTACAAGACTAAGGTCCCCTGACAAAGTAAAATGCAAGCAGAAAAAATGTAGTAAAAATGTAACAAATTAGGCTCACTTCCTGTAGCAGTTCGTTATTTTCTTACTATTGTGAGTGATACTGTAAAACCAAGGACCGTAGACCAAATAAAATGCAAACAGTAAAAATGCAGTAGAAATAAAATAAGTGAGGCAAAGATTCTGCAGCAAACACATTTCAGATTAACAGTCTGAATAGTTCAGTATGTATTAACTGAATGGAATGATATGAAACAGAGACTAACTCACGCTTTGAGTCTACCAGTTAGAGATATCAGGTAGGGGCTTCCAAAGTCTAATTTACAGCAAGTTTAAAAGCACACCAAGAACTGGGTAAGTGGATGGGAGAAAATCCTAAAGTTAATGCAGTCAAACAGCAGTTTTAAAGTAAGAGCTGTCATAGCTGAAAATAAATGTAGGTGAATACCTTAGATAAGAATGCTTTCTCAGTCTCTCCCACTATTTAGCCAGATCTAACTCCTGTTCAAAGCAATGAATGCAAAAAGGATATTTGCTAACACATTTTAAGACTCCCAAGAAAAAAAGCCTGTGCAGTAAAACAAACTTTAAAAACATTCCACTGTTATATAATAGGACCAAAATAAAAAAGTAATGGAAATATCCAAACCTTAAATGTAGAAAATCCAGAAATCAGTGCAGTCAAACAGCAGTTTTACACTCAGAGCTTTTGTAGCTGGATAGCAATGTAGGTGAACACCTTAAATAAAAAAAAATAAAAAAAACAGTTTCACAGCTTCTGCCACTATTTAACTAGATCTAATGAACTTCTTCTTCTTCTGGCTTTTCCTGGTTAGGGGTCACCACAGCGGATCATCTGTCTGCTCATGATTGGCAGTGGAGTTTTACAGTGTCGAGTTGCCAGCCTGGCACCCAACCTTCCACAGAAGGCACACACACACACACACTCACAACTAGGGCCAATTTAGAGTATCCAATCCACCTACTGCATGTCTTTGGGATGTGGGAGGAAACCGGAGCACTCGGAGGAAACCCACGCGACCACAGGGAGGACATGCAGAAGGCACCCCAGCCAAGGATTGAACCGGAGAACCTCTTGCTGTGAGGTGACAATGCTAACCACTGCACCACCGTGGCCACCCTAACCAGATCTAATGAACAAAAAGGAGTATTTTCTCACTGACCCTAGCCAACAACTTTTAAGGCTCCAAGAAAAAATTATTTGCAGTAGAACACTATTTAAAATACAACAAACTTGAATACATGCTTTATGTTTTGATATGATATTGTATTCCAAATGTTTTCATTCATGTTATTTTGTACAACTGTGCCATGGATAGAGTTTCAAGGCAACAGTCACATAGTTTCTTCTGGTACCTGCTATAACAAACATCAGTGTGAATAAATCAACGTTTTAAATTTGTGCATATAACAATGTAATTTTTCTCTCAATTTATTGCATTGTAATTATCTAATGATTCTTTTCTGGGTGTTCTACAAGTGTTCAACTACCAAGTGCTCAAAGACTACAGTCTCACAGCCAACACAGACTCAAGTACCTTGTAGAGTGGATAGGCTGATGCTTGCTTCATGCTCAAATGTACAGTTTACCCAGACATAGGTTCATAGGTAGATACTAGGCTATCTGCCCGAGGGCATTTATAAGCCTAGCCAGTGTGTGTCAGCTTTTGCCACCCCATTGATTAATTAACTGAGTCTCTGTCAAGAAGAGCCAATGAAGTGATCCCAGGGGTGTATTATTAGATATAACATATTATTCAAATTCAGGCAAGGTACATGTGGCAGCCATGGTGACAGAGTGGTATAGGTGGGAGTGTAGATTCATGCAAAGGTGAGGTACATGGGTTAGATTTAGAAAGTAGGAGGGGGGATTTTAAGTTTAGGGAGTGGAAGAGTATTTTATGGTCAGGTTGTGAGAAGATGATCTTAGGGTAAGGGAGCAGGAATTGAATTTTAGGTTTAGGAAATGGGAAGGGACTCTTCTGATTAGATAGTGATAAGGGAGTCTTAGGGAGCAGGAGAAGGGTGTTAGGTTTGGAGAGAGGAAGGGGTTAGGGAGCAAGAAGGGTGGTTTAGGGTTAGATTTATGGTGCTGGTAGGGCTATACAAACTTTAGAGAATGGGACTTTGGGAGATGGAAGTACTTATGTGAGATACAGCTAATGCGAGTTAGAACACTTGCCTTTTTGAGCAAGTTGCAGCAAGCAAGTGTATTTCAAGCAAATAGTATGGAAGCACTAGTAGTAGACCCTAAATGGGATTTACTCCAAGTACTTGCACATTATTTTCTCAGTCTGACTAAGCTCCATATTCCAGATGACTGCAAACTGGGAGTTATTATAGATTACTGCATGACACGAACATCTTACAAGAGGATCTAACGCAGACTATTGACTGGTTCCCCAGTCACAGACTAAAGCTCAAAGCCAAAAAAATGCATTATAGTGCCTTTTGGGAAAGCTGCCACACAAGTTAATTACTCCATTGATAAGACATTCCTATGAGCTGACACATTAATCAGGGATCTGGGAGCATCTGTAGACAGTAATCTGGCCATTGACCAACATGTGGCCAAGGTAGTAAGAAAATAATTCTATGTTGCCCAACTTATCAGTATAAGCATGGCATACCAGTCCACATAGTCACAGTGTCACTTTATTTAGCCCTTATCAGACCCATATAATGCGCCTTTGGCATCTACCTGACCAAATATATGCAATATTCGAAACATCCACAAAGGTTCCTTGCCAGGAGAATCCAGGGTATAAACACATTGCCCTATATAGAGTGCCTACAATCCTGATCTCTATACTCTGTCTCCTACAGGTTACTGAGATGTGATCAATGCCTGGCATACAAGGCATCCTTGGATCCTGCTCTGATGGACTGTTTGCACATCCAGAAAATGGACAGCATCAGAACCACTAGATTCAAGGATGTAACTTTTGCTTGTGACATGAATATGACATGTTGGCAAGACAAATATATGTCTCAGAGTATCCCCATGCTCTGGAACAGGCTTCACATTCATGTGAAGTAGAGTCTATCCCTAACCCTATGCACGTTTAACTTTGACTAATGGATGGGAAATCAGAAATTCACCCCAGGACTAGTCCCATGTTTCTGATAGACAGAGAGTCAGTAATGCCAACTAACATACCCCCCCTACATAACCTCTAGAACTTTCCTATCATAACCCTCCTAATAAGTGCCCATGATACATAAGGGCACAACTGGGTTGGAGTTTATGGGTAGGCTTATAAAGGCCCCAGTGTTCACTAACTTAGTATATAACTATAAGCCTACAGACCTATTTTTGTTGCTGCAGAGAAATTAAAAACAATGCAACATTTAATGCCGAAGTTCCTCTTCAAAGTGAAATTAGTTGGAAATTGCAAAGTAATTTTGTTAAACTACTGTTAATGTCCAGTGCGTTGACTTTTGCTGGTGACTGTTTTTGTTTTACATATTAATGCCATGACAGAAATGGAACCCATTCCTAAGTCAAAATATGATTAAAGCTCATGAAATTGTTATTGTTTCAATCTTTGATGTTAGCCAAAAGTGGTCTTCACAGCACCCGCAAAATACCCAATAATGACTCCTGCAATTCGTATGGAGTTACATGTTCATAGGTTCATAGGTTCATAGGTTCGTACTAGGCTATCTGCCCTAGGGCATTTATAAGCCTAGCCAGAGTGTGTGTGGCTTTCACCACCCCTTAGGATGAGAATACTACACCCTTTTAGGGTTTAGTTTACGGTGCCTCTGTCTAGTAGTGACACAGAGATGACCCCCGGGGTAAACCTACGATCTCCCATCCACTCGCCAAGATTTCTCTTGAATAGAGTTAGTGAGGGTCTCTGCCTAACATGGATTGGGATTCTGTTCCAGAGTGTAGGGAGCATCTGGGTTATGAATCTGTCCCTCCAGCACGTCCTATTTATTTCTGTGTTGAGCTTTAAGTCTCTTGCTCTCGTGGCTCTGATGGATTTGGATTTTCTGAGGTGGAGCATGTCCATTAATTCTGGATTGGACATGGCCTTGTACATCAGGCACAGGTCACCTCTGAGTAGGCGGTATGCGACTGAATAGAGCTGGAGTTTTTTCAGTCGGGCAGCATATGACATATGTTTAAGACCCTTTATCCTCTTGGTGAGGAACTTTTGGGGTCTTTCCAACTGCTGCAGGTGTCGGGTAAGATACATCCCAAATGGGGCATTGTACTCAATCATTGGCCTGATAAGAGAAGAGTACAGGGGCACAATGACCTCTCTTGATCTAGATGTGAAACCATTCATGATAAGGTGGGCAATATAGAAGGTCTTCCTAACCACTTTGGCAATGTGAGTGTCAAATGAGAGGTTACTGTCAACCTGGGTCCCTAGGTCCCTGATTACCTCTTCTGTACTTAATGGATTACCACCTATGTGGTAATTTGTGGGTACCTTGTTTTTCCCAAAGGGTATGACTATGCAGTTTTTGGCATTCAGCTTAAGGCCATGGCTCTGGCACCAATTATCCATTTCTATGAGGCCTCTCTGAAGGATGTTTGTGTCCGCTGGAGTATCAATTATGGCGCCCAGTTTGCAGTCATCTGCAAACTTTGTCAGCCACAATCCTCCTATGTTTGCCTGTACCTCGGAAAAATAAATGCCGAACAAGAGGGGTCCCAGGACTGAGCCCTGTGGGACACCGCTTGTGACTGGCTTAGAGTCGGACATAGCTCCAGCAACTCTGACCCTGTGGGTTCTGTCCTTGAGCCAGTTTCCAACCCATCTTGTGACATATGGGTTTACATTTAAGCTGGTGAGTTTGTCTATGATGCCTGAGTGGGGTATTGTGTCAAAGGCTTTTGCAAGGTCAAGGTAGGCTGTGTGAACTGCCTTACCCTCATCAATGGCCTTAGTGACTGTTTCAAAAAAGTCAACCAAGTTCAAAAGGCAGGATCTGCCCTTGACAAAGCCAAATTGGGTAGGATCCAATGTCTGTAGGTCCCCAATGTCTTTGTTTATGAGTTCCATAATGATCCTCTCCATAGCTTTGCAGACCAGGCTCGTCAAGCTTATGGGGCGGTAATTTGCAGGGTCCGTAGAAGCACCACCTTTGTGAAGTGGGACCACTGTTGCCATATGCCACTCTTTGGGTACGTATCCTGTAGTAAGGCTAAGATTAAACAGCAGCCTTATGTGTGGGTTTAGTTCCTCTTGGAGTTCATGTAGCACACAGCCCGGGACACGGTCCGGTCCCATTGATGCTGTGAGGACGGCTCTCACCTGGGCATCTGAGATGTTAGGGAGGCTACACTCTGCTGGGATAGTTATTTCTCCTTTTGGGGGGGGGAGGAGAAATTTGCACTGAACCTGTCTGCCAGAATGTTGGCAATGTCAGTGGGTTCAGTGTATTTTGTGCCATTTTGGACTAACTCTGAGCATATCTGGGAGTTTCCACCCAGGTTTCTAACATAGCTAAAGAAGGCCTTGTGATTGTCTTTTGTGTCTTTTGCGATTTTTCTCTCAAAGTTGGCCTTGGATGATTTTATGAGTGATCGTAGTTTTTGCTAGTACTGATCAGAGATGCCTTCCCTTTTAGGGATTTTGCTCTGTCATGTAGTAGCTTCCTCCTCCTGTTGTAAAGTTTGTTTATGGCTGGGGTCCACCAGACCGGGCGCCTGCCTTTGGGGGAATGGGTCTTGGTTTTATTTGGGATTGCATGATCCATGCATTCTTGAAGGTGCCCGTAGAAGGCATTTGCAAAGGATTCAGCAGTGTGGGTTGTGGTTTCCACTGGCCCAGGGGCCTTGAAGGATACCACTTCAGTCTTAAGAAGTGTGAAGTTGGCTTTTGAGAAGTTCTTCACTGTGGTCTTTTGTGCAGGGGATGTGGGCGGGATGTGGATTTCCAGTGAGATTAATTTATGGTCTGATCTTACCAAAGAGGGATATACTTCCAGTGTGGAGCATTTTGTCCCCATGTTTGTGATGATCAGGTCTAGTATATTGTTTCCTCTCGTGGGAATGGTGACTAGTTGTTCCATTGCATTTGAGTTTATGAATTCTAGGAACCTTTGGGCTAGGGTGTTGGGGCTTGAGTAATGTTCCCAGTCTATGTTTGGGTAGTTGAAGTCTCCCAATATGATGGTATTTGGAGAGACATTCATACTCTCCAGTGTCTTCAGGAAGGCTGTGTGGGGTTCCTGAGTTTGAGAGGGTGGTCTGTAGCATGCTACAAACTGTAAGGCAGTTTTGCCTATGGTTAGTTGCACCTGGATGGTCTCTGATGCTTCGTGCGTTGCCACTAACCTGGAGGTGTGGGTATCTTTGATGAATATGGATACTCCCCCTCCTTTTGTGGTTCGGTCCAGGTTTTGGGGCTGGAAAGCATGATATGAGGTAAAACCTGATAGTGCTGGGGTGCTCTCAGGAGCCTTGAACCAGGTTTCAGTCACTGCACAGACATTGATGTTCTCCATACTGAGGAGGGCTTCGAGGGCGTGCATCTTGAGGTTTAGACTTCTGGCATTGAGCAGCATTACCCTTAGTTTTTTTCCACTTGTGCTTTCAAGGGAGGTAGGTTTGTCATTTGAGCCTTGCCTAAAAAAGGCACTATGGGGGTGGCAAGAGCCTTGGCCAATATCCGGAAGCCCAGGGGTGACAGGTGCAAGCCATCCCTTGCGAAGCAGCGTGGCTTGTTAAGCATGTCATCTCAAGCAGACAGACATTGGATCCCCTTAGAATGACACCAGTAATTAAGCCAATTGTTAAAACTGATCATTTTGTCTTTGTACTGTGGCATCATTCTTGGTGAGGGTAAGATGCTGCTCAGGGTCAGGGTCATACCGGCCTGGGCTACATAATCAGAGAGCTCCTCTATGTCTCTTTTCATGTAGTCCAAGGAGGTACGTCTCAGGTCATTCACACCGGCATGTACAATGACTGAGTCATATTTGTACTTGCTGTGGAGTGACTTGAGTGCTTGTGTTATGTGGTGGATTCTAGCTCCCAACAGGCAGCTTACTGTGACCTTTTCCTTGTTCAGTCTGGTGAGTGGGACGTCAGTGTGTCTGACTATCTGAATATGATTGTAGTTTCTTTTTTATAAGTCCCATTGTGCCTACTACTATTGGAACTGTCTGGGTATCTTTCTTCAACATTGCTTTCATTTCTGCCTGCACATCCTGATATTTTATGACTTTGTGTCTTTTGTATGCAAGACACTGTAGTCACTGGGTGTGGTGATTTCAATGATCAATTCTACTTTTGTCTTCTTTTCATGGACCACTATATCTGGTTTTCTAGCATCTATCTTTGGAACTGCTGGTAATGGATGATCCCACGGGATGTAGACTTAATAATTTTCTATGGTGCTTTGTGTCTCATGCTTTCAGTGTTTTTCAGCCACTAAAATACAAAAATGTTTGCATAATCCCAGTGCAACAGTCTTGCCACATTATTATGCCTTTCAGTATACAGTCCTTCTGTCACAAGTGGCAGTAAGGTGTGCAACTGTTTCCAATTCTGTTTTACAAAACCTACATCTGTCTGCTTCTCCCACATGTTCAATGGACTTTGTAAACCAGTATGTACCCCACTATCTTGGGCCACCACTATTAACCTTTTACAACATTGTGATGAGCAATGTAAAGAGTCTAAAAAGGCTTAGTGATGATTGGCTGCAGAGGTGCAGTGATTAGCATTGTAAAGAGCAATGTAAAGAGTCTAAAAATGCCTGTACAAGGAGTGCCTGCAGTGGGGCAGTGGTCAGCATTGTAAAGAGCAATGTAAAGAGTCTAAAAATGACTTTACAAGGAGTGCCTGCAGTGGGGCAGTGGTCAGCATTATAAAGAGCAATGTAAAGATTCTGAAAAGCAGTAGCAATTAGTGGCTGTGGTGGTGCAGTGGTTAGAATTGTAATAAGCAATGTAAAGAGTCTAAAAAAACCATAGTGATGAGTGGCTGCAGTGATGCAGTGCTTAGCATTGTAGAGAGTAATGTAATGAGTCTAAATAGCCTTAGAGACGAGTGGCTGCAGTGGTGCAGCAGATAACATTGTAAAGAGCAATGTAAAGAGTCTTAAAAGCCTTAACAATGAGTGTCCACCCTGGTGCATGTATTAGCATTGTAAAGAGCAATGTAAAATGTTTAACAAGCCTTAGCTATGTGTGACAATAGTGGTGCAGCAGTTAGCCTTGTAAAGAGCAACGTAAAGAGTCGAATAAGCCTTAGCAGTGAGTGGCCATGGTGGTGCAGCAGTTAGAGTTTTAATGTAAAGCACCTAAAAAAACTTAGCAATGAGTGGGCATGGTGGTGCAGTGGTTAGCAATGTAAAAAATAAAGTAAAAACTCTAAAAAGCTTTAGGGATGATTGTCTGCAGTGGTGCTTTTGTTAGCATTGTAAAGAGCAACGTAAAGAGTCGAATAAGCCTTAGCAGTGAGTGGCCATGGTGGTGCAGCAGTTAGAGTTTGAATGTAAATCATCTAAAAAGCCTTTGCAATGAGTGGGTGCAGTGGTTAACATTCTAAAGAGCAATGTAAAGAGTCTAAAAGGCCTTAGCAATGAGTGTCTAAAGTGATGCAGCAGTTATCATTGCAAAAAGCAATGTAAAGAGTCTAAAAGGCCTTAGCAGTGAGTGGCCATGGTGGTGCAGCAGTTAGAGTTTGAATGTAAAGCATCTAAAAAAACTTAGCATTGAGTGGGCATGGTGGTGCAGTGGTTAGCATTATAAAGAACAATGTAAAGAGTCTGAAAAGCATTAGGTGAGTAGGCATAGTGGTGTAGTGGTTAGTTTTGTAAAGACCAATGTAAAGAGTCTAAAACACCTTAGCAATGAGTGGGCACAGCGGTTAGCTTTGTAAAGAGCAATGTAAAGAGTATAAAAAGGCTTAGCATTAGTGGGTGTGGTAGTGCAGCAATTAGCAATGTAAAGGGCCAAGTAAAGAGCCTAAACAGCCTTAGCAATGAGTGGCTGCACTGGTGTAGTTTTTAGCATTGTAAAGAGCAATGTAGATAGTCTAAACAGCCTTAGCAATGAGTGGCTGCATTGATGCAGCAGTTAGCATTGTAAAAAGCAATGTAAAAAAGAATTAGCAGTGAGTGGCCATGGTGGTGCAGCAGTTAGAGTTTGAATGTAAAGCATCTAAAAAGCCTTTGCAATGAGTGGGTGCAGTGGTGCAGTGGTTAACATTGTAAAGAGCAAAGTAAAGAGTCTAAAAATCCTTAGCAATGAGTGGGCATGGTGGTGCAGCAGTTAGCATTGTAAAGAGCAATGCAAAGAGTCTAAAATGCCTTATCAATGATTGGCCGCAGTGGTGCAGTGATTAGCATTGTGAAGAGCAATGGAAAGAGTCTAAAAAACCTTAGCAATGAGTGGCTGTGGTGGTGCAGTTGTTAGCATTGTAAAGCACAATATAAAGAGTCTAAAAAGCCTTAGCAATGATTGGGCACAGTGGTGGAGCAGTTAGTATTGTAAAAAGCAATGTAAAGAGTCTAAAAAGCCTTATCAATGAGTGGGCGTGGTGGTGCAGTGATTAGCATTGTAAAGACAAATGTAAAGAGTCTAAAAAGCCTTAGCGATGAGTGGCCACAGTAGTGCAGTGGTTAACATTGAAAAGAGCAACATAAAGAGTCTAAAAAGCATAAGCAATGAGTGGGCGTGGTGGCGCAGTGATTAGCATTGTAAAGACCAATGTAAAGAGTCTAAAACGCCTTAGCAGTGAGTGGCCATGGTGGTGCAGCAGTTAGAGTTTGAATGTAAAGCATCTAAAAAGCCTTTGTAATTAGTTGGTGCAGTGGTGTAGTAGTTAACATTGTAAAGAGCAATGTAAAGAGGCTAAAAAGCCATAGGAATGAGTGGCCGCACTGGTGCAGTGATTAGCATCATAAAGACCAATGTAAAGAGTCTAGAAAACCTTAGCAATGAGTGGGCATGGTGGTGCACTGGTTAGCAATGTAAAGAGCAAAGTAAAAAGTCTAAAAAGCCTTAGCAATGAGTGGCCATGTTGGTGCAGTGATCAGCATGGTAAAGAACAATGTAAAGAGTCTAAAAAGCCTTAGCAAAGAATGGCCACAATGGTGCAGTGATTAGCTTTGTAAAGAGCAATGTAAATAATCAAAAAAGCCTTAGCAATGAGTGGCCATAGTGGTACAGCAGTTGGCATTGTATAGAGCAATCTAAAGAGTCTAAAAAGCCTTACTGATGAGTTGGCATGATTGTACAGTGATTAGCATTGTAAAGTGCAATGTAAGTAGTCTAAAAAGCCTTAGCAATGAGTGGCTGCAGTGGTGCAGCAGTTAGCATCGAAAAGAGCAATTTAAAATGTCTAAAAAGTCTTAGCGATGAGTGGCCACGGTGGTGCAGCAGTTAGCATTATAAAAAGCAATGTAAAGAGTCTAAAAAACATTAGCAATGAGTGGCCATGATGGTGCAGCAGTTAGCTTTGTAAAGAGCAATGTAAGTAGTCTAAAATGCCTTAGCAATGATTGGCTGCAGTGGAGCAGTGATTAGCATTGTGAAAAGCAATATAAAGAGTTTAAAAAACCTTAGCAATGAGTGGCTGTGGTGCTGCAGTCATTAGCATTGTAAAACGCAATATAAAAACAGTCTAAAATGCCTTAGCAATGATTGGCTGCAGTGGTGCAGTGAGTAGCCTTGTGAAGAGCAATGTAAAGAGTCTAAAAAACCTTAGCAATGAGTGGCCACAGTGATGCAGCAGTTAGCTTTGTAAAGAGCAAGGTAAGTAGTCTAAAAAGCCTTAGCAATGAGTGGCCGCTGTGGTGCAGCAGTTAGCATTGAAAAGAGCAATGTAAAACATCTAAAAAGCCTTAGCGATGAGTGCCCATGGTGGTGCAACAGTTAGCATTATAAAAAGCAATGTAAACAGTCTAAAAAACATTAGCAATGAGTGGCCATGATGGTGCAGCAGTTAGCATTGTAAAGAGCAATGTAAAGAGTCTAAAATGCCTTAGCAATGATTGGCTGCAGTGGTGCAGTGATTAGCATTGTGAAGAGCAATGTAAAGAGTCTAAAATGCCTTAGCAATGATTGGCTGCAGTGGTGCAGTGATTAGCATTGTGAAGAGCAATGTAAAGAGTCTAAAAAACCTTAGCAATGAGTGGCTGTGGTGGTGCAGTGGTTAGCATTGTAAAGCACAATATAAAGAATCTAAAATGCCTTAGCAATGACTGGCTGCAGTGGTGCAGTGATTAGCATTGTGAAGAGCAATGTAAGGAGTCTAAAAAACATTAGCAATGAGTGGCCATGGTGATGCAGCAGTTAGCTTTGTAAAGAGCAATGTATGTAGTCTAAAAAGCCTTAGCGATGAGTGGCCACAATGGTGCAGTGGTTAACATTGTAAAGAGCAATGTAAAGAGTCTAAAAAAGCCTTAGCAATGAGTGGGCATGGTGATGCAGAGGTTAGCATTGTAAAGAGCAATGTAATGAGTCTAAAAAGCCTTGGCAATGAGTGGCCACACTGGTGCAGTGGTTAGCAATGTAAAGAGCAATGTAAAGAGTCTAAAAAGCATTAGCAAAGAGTGGCCACAGTATTGCAGCGATTAGCATTGTAAAGAGCAATATAAAGAATCTAAAAATCCTTAGCAATGAGTGGCTGCAGTGATGCAGCAGTTAGCATTGTAAAGAGCAATGTAAAGAGTCTAAAAAGCCATAGCAATGAGTGGCCGCACTGATGCAGTGATTAGCATTGTAAAGACCAATGTGAAGAGTCTAAAAAGCCTTAGCAATGAGTGGGCATGGTGGTGCAGTGATTAGCATTGTAAAAAGCAATGTAAAAAGTCTAAAAAGCCTTAGGGATGAGTGTCTGCAGTGGTGCAGTGATTAGCATTGTAAAGGGGAATGTAAAAAGTCTAAAAAACAATAACAATTAGGGGCTATGCTGGTGCATTGATTAGCATTGTAAAGACCAATGTAAAGAGTCTAAAAAGCCTTAGCAATGGGTGGGCACGGTGGTGCAGTGGCTAGTATTGCAAAGAGCAATGTAAAAAGTCTAAAAAGCCTTAGGGATGAGTGTCTGCAGTGGTGCAGTGATTAGCATTGTAAAGAGGAATGTAAAAAGTCTAAAAAGCAATAGCAATGAGGGGCTATGCTGGTGCAGTGATGAGCATTGTAAACAGCAATGTAAAGAGTCTAAAAAGCCTTAGAAATGAGTGGACAAACAGGTGCAGTGATTATCATTTAAAGAGCAATGTAAAGAATCTAAAAAGCTCTAGCAATGAGTGGCCATTGAGGTGCAGCAGTTGGCATTGTAAAGAACAATGTAAAGAGTCTAAAAAGACATAGCAACGAGTGGCCATGGTGGTGTAGCAATTAGCATTGTAAAGAGCAATGTAAGGAGTCTAAAAATCATTATGAATTAGTGGGTGTGGTAGTGCAGTGATTAGCATTGTAAGGAGCAATGTAAAGAGTCTAAAAAGCCTTAGCAATGAGTGGCCACAGTGGTTAGCTTTGTAAAAAGCAATGTATAGAGTCTAAAAAGCCTTAGCAATGAAGGCCACAGTGGTGCACTGATTTGTACTGTAAAGAGAAATGTAAAAAGTCTAAAAAGCCTTAGTAATGGGTGGCCATTTTGGTGCAGCTGTTAGCATTATTAAGAGCAATGTAAAGAGTCTAAAAAGCCATAGCAATGAGTGGGCATGGTTGTGCAGTGGTCAGCATTGTAAAGAGCAATGTAAAGAGTCTAAAAAAGCCTTTATGATGAGTGGCTGCAGTGGGGCAGTGGTTAGCATTGTAAATAGCAATGTGAAGAGTCTAAAAATCCTTAGCAATGAGTGGCCACAGTAATGCAGCAGTTAGCATTGTAAGGAGAAATGTAAAGAGTCTAAAAATCCTTAGCAATGAGTGGCCACGGTGGAGCAGAGCTTAGTATTGTAAAGAGCAATGTAAAGAGTCTAAAAAGCCTTAGCGATGAGTGGCCGCAGTGGTGCAGTGGTTAACATTGTAAAGAGCAATGTAAAGAGTCTAAAAAGCCTTAGCAATGAGTGGCCACACTAGTGCAGTGATTAGCATTGTAAAGACCAATGTAAAGAGTCTAAAAAGCCTTAGCAATGAGTCGATGCGGTGGTGCAGTGATTAGCATTGTAAAGAACAATGTAAAGAGTCTAAAAAGCCTTCACAATGAGTGGCCACAGTGGTGCAGTGGTTAGCATTGTGAAAAGCAACGTATAAAGTCTAAAAACCCTTATCAATGAAGGCCACAGTGGTGCAGTGATTTGCACTGTAAAGAGCAATGTATAGAGTCAAAAAAGCAAGAGCAATGAGAGGGCACAGTGGTACATTGATTAGAATTGTAAAGAGCAAAGTAAAAATTCTAAAAAGCTTTAGCAATGGGTGGCCATGTTGGAGCAGCTGTTATCATTATTAAGAGCAATGTTAAGAGCCTAAAAAGCCTTAACAATGAGTGGCCGTGGTGGTGGAGTGGTCAGCATTGTAAAGAGCAATGTAAAGAGTCTAAAAGTCTTAGCAAAGATTGGCTGCAGTGGCGCAGTGATTAGCATTGTAAAGAGCAATGTAAAGAGTCTAAAAAAGCCATTACGAGGAGTGGCTGTGGTGGGGTAGTGGTTAGCATTGTAAAGAGCAATGTAAAGATTCTAAAAAGCCATAGCGATTAGTGGCTGTAGTGGTGCAGTGGTTAGAATTGTAAAAAGCAATGTAAAGAGTCTTAAAAGCCATAGTGATGAGTGGCTGCAGTGGTGCAGTTTTTAGCATTGTAGAGAGTAATGTAATGAGTCTAAAAAGCCTTAGCGATGAGTGGCCACAGTGGTGCAGCAGATACCATTGTAAAGAGCAATGTAAAGAGTCTTAAAAGCCTTAGCAATGAGAGGCCGTGGTGGTGCAGTGATTAGCATTGTAAGAAGCAGTGTAAAGAGTCTAAAAAGCCTTAGCAATGTGTGACAATGGTGGTTCAGCAGTTAGCATTGTAAAGAGGAAAGTAAAGAGTCTAAAAAGTTTTAACGATTAGTGGGCATGGTTGTGCAGTGATTAGCATTGTAAAGAGTAATGTAAAGAATCTAAAAAGCCATACTGATGAGTGGCTGCAGTGGTGCAGTAATTAGCATTGTAAAGAGCAATGTAAAGAGTCTAAAAAGCCTTAGCAATAAGTGGCCACAGTGGTGCAGTGATTAACATTGTAAAGAATAATGTAAAAAGTCTAAAAAGCGTTAGCAGTGGATGGGCACAGCAGTGCAGCAGTTAGCATTGTAAAGAGCAATATAAAGAGTCTAAAATACTGTAGCATTGAGTGGGCATGGTGGTGCAGCAGTTAGCATTGCAAAGAGCAATGTAAAGAGTCTAAAAAGCCTTAGCAATGAGTGGGCACAGTGGTGCAGTGATTATCACTGTAAAGAGCATGTAAAGTATCTTAAAAGCCTTAGCAATGAGTGGGCACAGTGGTTCAGCAATTAGCATTGTAAAGAGCAATGTAACGGGTCTAAAAAGCCTTAGCAATGAGTAGGCATGGGGGTGCAGCAGTTAGCATTTTAAAGAGAAATGTAAAGAGTCTAAAAAACATTAGCGATGAGGGGCCACTGTGGTGCAGTGGCTAGCATTGTAAACAGCAATGTAAAGAGTCTAAAAAACCTTGGTCATGAGTGGCTGTGGTGGTACAGTGGTTAGCATTGTAAAGTGCAATGTAAAGAGTCTAAAAAGCCTTTGCGATGGGTGGGCATAGTGGTGCAGTGGTTAGCACAATAAAGAC
Organism: Protopterus annectens; assembly: GCF_019279795.1. Classification (NCBI taxonomy): domain Eukaryota; kingdom Metazoa; phylum Chordata; order Ceratodontiformes; family Protopteridae; genus Protopterus; species Protopterus annectens. The sequence continues at coordinate 61,252,846 of NC_056745.1, forward strand.
AAATTTAAAAAGTCTAAAAAGCCTTAGCAATGAGTGGCTGCAGTGGTTTAGTGATTGGCATTGTAAAGAGCAATGTTAAAAGTCTAAAAAGTCTTAGCAATGAGTGGCCACAGTGAATCAGTCATTTGCATTGTAAAGAGCAATGTAAATAGTCTAAAAAGCCTTAGCAATGAGTGGCCAAACTGGTGCAGTGATTAGCATTTAAAGAGCAATGTAAAGAATCTAAAAAGCTCTAGAAATGAGTGGCCATGGAGGTGCAGCAATTAGCATTGTAAAGAGCAATGTAAAGAGTCTAAAAAGCATTATGAATTAGTGGGTGTGGTAGTGCAGTGATTAGCATTGTAAGGAGTAATGTAAAGAGTCTAAAAAGCCTTAGCAATGGGTGGGCACGGTGGTGCAGTGGTTAGCATTGCAAAGAGCAATGTAAAACGTCTAAAAAGCCTTAGGGATGAGTGTCTGCAGTGGTGCAGTGATTAGCATTGTAAAGAGGAATGTAAAAAGTCTAAAAAGCAATAGCAATGAGGGGCTATGCTGGTGCAGTGATGAGCATTGTAAACAGCAATCTAAAGACTCTAAAAAGCCTTAGAAATGAGTGGCCAAACTGGTGCAGTGATTAGCATTTAAAGAGCAATGTAAAGAATCTAAAAAGCTCTAGCAATGAGTGGCCATTGAGATGCAGCAGTTGGCATTGTAAAGAACAATGTAAAGAGTCTAAAAAGACATAGCAACGAGTGACCATGGTGGTGTAGCAATTAGCATTGTAAAGAGCAATGTAAGGAGTCTAAAAATCATTATGAATTAGTGGGTGTGGTAGTGCAGTGATTAGCATTGTAAGGAGCAATGTAAAGAGTCTAAAAAGCCTTAGCAATGAGTGGCCACAGTGGTTAGCTTTGTAAAAAGCAATGTATAGAGTCTAAACAGCCTTAGCAATGAAGGCCACAGTGGTGCACTGATTTGTACTGTAAAGAGCAATGTAAAAAGTCTAAAAAGCCTTAGTAATGGGTGGCCATTTTGGTGCAGCTGTTAGCATTATTAAGAGCGATGTAAAGAGTCTAAAAAGCCATAGCAATGAGTGGGCATGGTTGTGCAGTGGTCAGCATTGTAATGAGCAATGTAAAGAGTCTAGAAAAGCCTTTATGATGAGTGGCTGTGGTGGGGCAGTGGTTAGCATTGTAAAGAGCAATGTGAAGAGTCTAAAAATCCTTAGCAATGAGTGACCACAGTAATGCAGCAGTTAGCATTGTAAGGAGAAATGTAAAGAGTCTAAAAATCCTTAGCAATGAGTGGCCACAGTGGAGCAGAGCTTAGTATTGTAAAGAGCAATGTAAAGAGTCTACAAAGCCTTAGCGATGAGTGGCCGCAGTGGTGCAGTGGTTAACATTGTAAAGAGCAATGTAAAGAGTCTAAAAAGCCTTAGCAATGAGTGGCCACACTAGTGCAGTGATTAGCATTGTAAAGACCAATGTAAAGAGTCTAAAAAGCCTTAGCGATGAGTCGATGCGGTGGTGCAGTGATTAGCATTGTAAAGAACAATGTAAAGAGTCTAAAAAGCCTTCACAATGAGTGGCCACAGTGGTGCAGTGGTTAGCATTGTGAAAAGCAATGTATAAAGTCTAAAAACCCTTATCAATGAAGGCCACAGTGGTGCAGTGATTTGCACTGTAAAGAGCAATGTATAGAGTCAAAAAAGCAAGAGCAATGAGAGGGCACAGTGGTACATTGATTAGAATTGTAAAGAGCAAAGTAAAAATTCTAAAAAGCTTTAGCAATGGGTGGCCATGTTGGAGCAGCTGTTATCATTATTAAGAGCAATGTTAAGAGCCTAAAAAGCCTTAGCAATGAGTGGCCGTGGTGGTGGAGTGGTCAGCATTGTAAAGAGCAATGTAAAGAGTCTAAAAGTCTTAGCAAAGATTGGCTGCAGTGGCGCAGTGATTATCATTGTAAAGAGCAATGTAAAGAGTCTAAAAAAGCCTTTACGAGGAGTGGCTGTGGTGGGGTAGTGGTTAGCATTGTAAAGAGCAATGTAAAGATTCTAAAAAGCCATAGCGATTAGTGGCTGTAGTGGTGCAGTGGTTAGAATTGTAAAAAGCAATGTAAAGAGTCTTAAAAGCCATAGTGATGAGTGGCTGCCGTGGTGCAGTGGTTAGCATTGTAAAAAGCAATGTATAAAGTCTAAAAACCCTTATCAATGAAGGCCACAGTGGTGCAGTGATTTGCACTGTAAAAAGCAATGTAAAGAGTCAAAAAAGCATGAGCAATGAGTAGGCACAGTGGTACATTGATTAGAATTGTGAAGAGCAAAGTAAAAATTCTAAAAAGCTCTAGCAATGGGTGGCCATGTTGGAGCAGCTGTTATCATTATTAAGAGCAATGTAAAGAGCCTAAAAAGCCTTAGCAATGAGTGGCCGTGGTGGTGGAGTGGTCAGCATTGTACAGAGCAATGTAAAGAGTCTAAAAGCCTTAGCAAAGATTGGCTGCAGTGGTGCAGTGATTAGCATTGTAAAGAGCAATGTAAAGAATCTAAAAAGTCTTAGCCATGAGTGGGCATGGTGGTGCATTGGTTAGCATTGTAAACAGCAATGTAAACAGTCTAAAAAGCCATAGCAATTATTGACCACAGTGGTTCAGTGATTTGCATTGTAAAGAGCAACTTAAAGAGTCTAAAAAGCCTTAGCAATGAGTGGCCATGGTAGTGCAGCAGTTAGCATTGTAAAGAGCAAAGTAAAAGTCTAAAAAACGTATCAATGAGTGGCTGCAGTGGTGCAGTGGTGCAGTGGTTAGCATTGTTAAAAAGCAATGTAAAGAGTCTAAAAAGCCTTAGCAATGTATGGCCACTGTGGTGCAGCAGTTAGCATTTTAATGTAAAGCATCTAAAAAGCCTTAGCAATGAGTGGGTGCAGTGGTGTATTTGTTTGCATTCTAAAAAGCAACTTCAAAAAGTCTGAAAGCCTTAGAAATGAGTGGCCATGGTGGTGCAGTGATTAGCATTGTACAGAAAAATGTAAAGAGTCTAAAAAGCCTTAGCAATCATTGGCCACACTGGTGCAGTGATTACCATTGTAAAGAGCAATGTAAAGTGTCTAAAAAGCCTTACTTATGAGTGAGCATGGTGGTGCAGTGATTAGCATTATAAATAGCAATGTAAAGAGTCTAAAAAGAATTAGGAATGAGGTGGCATGGTGGTGAGCGGTTAGCATTGTAAAGAGCAATGTAAAGAGTCTAAAAAGCCTTAGTGATGAGTGGAATTGGTGGTGCAGTGGTTAGCATTGTAAATAGCAATGTAAAGAGTCTAAAAAGAATTAGGAATGAGTGGGCATGGTGATGCAGCGGTTAGCTTTGTAAAAAGCAATGTAGTGTGTCTAAAAAGCCTTAGCAATAAGTGGACATGGTGGAGCAGTGGTTAGCATTATAAAGAGCAATGTAAGAATCTAAAAAGCCTTAGCAATGAGTGGCTACAGTGGTGCAGTGGTTAGTATTGTAAAGAGCAATGAGAAGAGTCTAGAAAGCCATAGAAATTCGTGGCTTTGGTGGTGCAGCGATTAGAATTGTAAAGAGCAATGTAAAGAGTCTAAAAAGCTGTAGTGATGAGTGGCTGCAGTGGTGCTGTGATTAGCATTGTAAAGAGCAATGTAAAGAGTCTACAAAGCCTTAGCAATAAGTGGGCACAGTGGTGCAGCTGTTAGCATTGTAAAGGGCAATTTAAAGAGTTAAAAAGCCTTAGCAATGAGTGGCCACACTGTTGCAGTGGTTAGCATTGTAAAGAGCAATGTAAAGAGTCTAAAAAGTCTTAGCAATGATTGGCCGTGGTGGTGCAGCGGTTAGCATTTTAAAAGGCAATGCAAAAAGTCTGAAAAGCCTTAGCGATGAGTGGCTGCAGTGGTGCATTGGTTTGCCATCTAAAGAGTAATTTAAAAAGTCTGAAAAGCCTTAGCAATGAATGGCCATGGTGGTGCAGTGATTAGCATTGTAAAGAACAATGTAAAGAGTCTAAAAAAGCCTTAGCAATCAGTGGCCACACTGGTGCAGTTTTTAGCATTGTAAAGAGAAATGCAAAGGGTCTAAAAAGCCTTAGCATGTAGTTAGCATGGTGGTGCAGTGATTAGCATTGTAAAGAATAATGTAAAGAGTCTAAAAAGCATTAGGAATAAGTGGGCATAATGGTGCAGCGGTTAGCGTTGTAAAGATCAATGTAAAGGGTCCAAAAAGCCTTAGCGATGAGTGGCTGCAGTGGTGCAGTGGTCAGCATTGTAAAGAGCAATGAGAAGAGTCTAAAAAGCTGTAGCAATTAGTGGCTATGGTCGTGCAACAATTAGAATTGTAAAGAACAATGTAAATAGTCTAAAACCCCATAGTGATGAGTGGCTACAATGGTGCTGTGATTAGCATTGTAAAAAGAAATGTAAAGAGTCTAAAATACCTTAGGGATGAGTGGCCGTGGTGGTACACTGATTAGCATTGTAAAGAACAATGTAAAGAATCTAAAATGCCTTTGCAATGAGTGAGCACAGTGGTGCAGCGGTTAGCACTGTAAATAGCAATGTAAAGAATCTAAAAAGCCTTAGCAATGAGTGGCCACAGTGGTGCACTGGATAGCATTATAAAGAGCAATGTAAAGAGTCTAAAAAGCCTTAGCAATGAGTGGCCATGATGGTGCAGTGATTAGCATTGTAAGAAGCAATGTAAAGAGACTAAAAATCCTTAACAATAAGTGGTCACACTGGTGCAGTGATTAACATAGTAAAGAGCAATGTAAAGAGTCTAAAAAGCCGTAGGAATGGGTGGCCACAGTGGTGCAGCTGTTAGCTTTATTAAGCACAATGTAAAGAGTCTAAAAAGCCTTAGCAATGAGTGGCCATGGTGGTGCAGTGATTAGCATTGTAAATAACAATGTAAGGACTCTAAAAAGCTTTAGGAATGAGTGACCATGGTGGTGCAGTGGTTAGCATTGTAAAGAGTAATGTAAAGAGTCTAAAAAGCCTTAGTGATAAGTGGCCACAGTGATGCAGTGATTAGCATTGTAAAGAGTCCAAAAAGCCTTATCAATGAGTGGCCATGGTGGTGCAGTGATTAGCATTGTAAATAACAATGTAAGGACTCTAAAAAGCTTTAGGAATGAGTGACCATGGTGGTGCAGTGGTTAGCATTGTAAAGAGTAATGTAAAGAGTCTAAAAAGCCTTAGCAATGAGTGGCCACAGTGGTGCAGTGTTAAGCATTGTAAAGAGCAATGTAAAGAGTCTAAAAAGCCTTAGCAATGAGTGGCCATGATGGTGCAGCAGTTAGCATTGTAAAGAGCAATGTAAAGAGTCTAAAAAGCCTTAGCAAAGAGTGGGCACAGTGTTGCCATGGTTAGTATTGTAAAAAGCAATCTAAGTAGTCTAAAAAAACCTTAGTAATGAGTGGCCATGATGGTGCAGCAGTTAGCATTGTAAAGAGCAATGTAGAGTGTCTATAAATCCTTAGCGATGAGTGGCCACAGTGGTGCAGTGGTTAGCATTTTAAAGCTCAATCAAAAGAGTCTAAAAGCCTTAGCAATGAGTGGGCATGGTGGTGCAGTGGTTAGGATTGAAAAGAACAATGTAAAAAGTCTAAAAAGCTTTAGCTATGAGTGGCTGCAGTGGTGCAGTGATTAGAATTGTAAAGACAATGTAAAGAGTCTAAAAAGCTGTAGCAATTAGTGGGCATGGTGGTACAGTGATTAGCATTGTAAAGAGCTTTGTAAAGTGTCTAAAAAGGCTTAGAGGTTAGTGGGCCTGATGATGCAGCAGTTAGCGTAAGGAGCAACGTAAAGGTTCTTATAAGCCTTAGCATTCTTTTTAGGAAGAAATTAGTTAGAAAAGGAAGAAACAAAAACTACTAAATACTAAAGGGGGAATCTCCAGAACTCTTTGCTATGTTGGAAAAGAACAGATGTTGCAGAAGAATACATTGTGAGCAACTCAGTAGATATAATAGATATTATTTCACACAAAAGTCATCAATCATTGAAGGCAGCGACTACTTTAAGAAGGCAAACAGGCTCAAATCCAATCTTTTGAAGATTTGTAAGGAGGACAATTGTTTTTCATAATCTGGAATATTGGCTTATCCAATAAATTGTGGGTGAATAAAACAGAGCATATGGCTCTTATCTGCAGCTAAAATCTCTACCTTTCCATAAATTATGCCATTAAGACAATTCCTTTCAATAAACGCACAATGACATTTTTAAGGAAATGATCTGACTAATAAGGACCCTGCAGTATATCGATGTGTACCGAGTTGGGTTCTTATACCAATACTCATACCAATGCAAAAGATAACTGCTAATAAAAGCTACTGTTAATTCCAGGTAAAGTACCAGCTTCTTACCAGCTGTTTCACATTGTATAAAGTATTAGTCCAGATAAAATCACTTTAGCTGACAGATCTAGGAGACTGTCTCTTTCTTTCTGATGCTCTCTTTGTGGGAGGAATAAATATGCCTTTTTGAAGTTTAAATAGCGTATTCAGTTAAAGAGGTAGATGGACAAGAACCAATTGCTAGGCTGGCAGTTGACTTAGAGGATTAAGGAGCTGTTAATGAACTTTTTCTGTGGTTCAGAGGTGCAAGGTTTGATTCCTTCAGGTTTCATTAGCTAACTGTGTGACCCTGAGCAAGTCACTGAATGCGACACTGCTTCCAGGCTGAGCGTGAAAGGGTCTGTGGAGGTCAGTTCTTTACCCTGGAAAACAATTATATAAATAATAAGTAATGCTCTTTTTTTTTTCACTTTCATATGATATTCAAAAAATGTTGGACTTATTTGTAGAACAGAATCCTTCTATCTGTGAAATACTTAACTTTTCCATTTTATATATGAGGCATATATTATCTGATGGTCACATTGGAAGGTATTGTTTCAGAAAAAATAAAAACCGAACTCCATTTATGTTCTGTGTCATAGCCATGATGTAAATGCATTTCTGCCTCACCTTATTCCTGCTCTGTTTTCTACAGCTGGGCATGCCATGCTACAATCTTTTGTGATGTCAGCTTTCATTGTCTTGTCTTTTGTAGTACGCAGTATCATAGGATTATGCTAGATATGAACAGGCTGCTGAAGATCAGGAAAGCATATAAATCATCCATAATGACTACTATCTATCATTTCCTTTTGACTTTCTTCACATGTACATCCCCTGAAGGGTTCATTGTATTGTATCATATCTAACAAAGCAAGAATTAATATCAAATGACATGGAAACATGTTAGATATTTTGTAGATGTTAGGCAACCATATATTTTTGCAACTAGATGGATATATCCATAAATGCATTATAAGTTATTTGTATTTGTAGTAGTGATAAAATGTTTGGTTGTTTTCACACAAATTAGTAGGTTTTAAAGTATGTAATTTTAATTGAAACTGCTGTATAAAGATACACTACATACTATAGATAACTTTTGATTTTCATATTGTATACACACATTTAAATAATGTACTTTGCTTTAATCACCTTATAATTGAAAGTGCATGCTTTGCTATGCTAAAACAAAAATTGACATTCAGCAGGGGTGCAGGTCTGTTTTTGAGCATACTTCATCTTTCATATTTTCAGATGGAATTTCTTAAAACAATAACCGATGACGTCGTGTGGTTTATTGAAGATTTACCCCTGGCTGGTGTGGTATAATCACAAGGGCGAAGCCCGAGTGATTAAACAAAGGCAACCATGGGTAAATCTTCAATATATACACAACCACAGAGCCAGTTATTGCTATTATACAATGACATTATTTAAGAAAAAATACTTACTTTTCTTAAATAATGTCTTTGTATAACAATGGATTACTGTTCTTCCGCTGGTTGTGGTACACTGCTTCTTAGTTTTGATGTACTGCGCATGTGTATGGGACTTGCATCCCATGCATACCCAGTACATCAATGCTTTGAAACAGAAGCAACGGAGAAAAGAAAGTCTCCGTTGCTCTGTTTTCTCTTTTTTTTTTAATTGTAAAAAAAAAGGTTTAGGGGCTTCCATTGGTATATTGTAGGATTTACAATGGGCATGGTGGTTGGGCTGGGCCAATCAGTGTGCACATTTTGAATAGTAATAGGGAGTCATTGTATAATTTGCATTAATAACTGTATGAAGTTTATGCTTTCTTGCACACTGTGTTTTTAAGCTTTGTGCTTTAAAAATGGTGCCTTTCTCCAAATTTGCTGAAGAAAGAAGAAATATAAGTATTTCACAGATTTGTATGTTAAACAAGTATGTGCCTTGTGTTTGAGTAATTAGGACCTCAGATGTGATTAAATTAAATTGCAGAGAGTGCAAAGACTTGCCCTTCATTAAACTCTAATTTTATACAAGTACCTTTTTATCATCTCTGATCACAGTTTTGCGTATTCAGTGTTGAATAGTCATATTTTGTGATAGATGTTGCATCTAGTTGTTGAGCCTCATATTATTATGTGTTGCAGCTTATTTAAATAGGTTTGTAAAACTGCAAACAGAAGGTGAAAGATTCATTTATCCTAGGAAGTGTTGCACTCTTTTATTTATAGCCATCAGTCTGACTCATAAACATATATGTTACTTGTTTCATTGCTTAAGCTGAATTATAGTTAATTTCACACCTACTAAAAGACTCCAAAAAGTGACTAAACTTGGCAAGGAAGTTTTTATAGTCAGACACATCTGTAGGATTTATTAGAGACATTCAACATTTATTGGAAATATTCCAATAATAAGTTTGTGACTTGAAGAAAGACAATTATATCAGTAAAGCAATACACATTCCCTATAAAGGAAGTATATGGAGTAAAGTTTTTGTTGATTATTACACATATTAGTAAGTCCAAAGTGTGCATTTCACAGCTATATAAGCAGTAACAAAAGTATAGTTCACAAGGACAGCAGCTATTTTATTCTAGTGCAATGGTTTAAGGAATGCCTGAGGAAATAAAAACAAGTTATCACATAAACTAACTCTGAAGGTAAAATGGTGGCATAGTGCATTTGCAAAATAGTTTATTTATCTTATGAGTATATCAGAAATATGTCCAGTTAACTGTGTTTTGCAGTAAACCCAAGCCATTGCAGTTTTCAAGTAAGGGCACTTTTTCTTTTTACATAAAGGACATGTTATTTCTGTAATGGTTTATATTACTGCTGACTGTATAATACATGAATATGTATTAGAATGGTGAAACTGCACAAACGTCAGTTTCTATTATTATCTTTCCATCTCATTGCATATGTCGGGCCTGTTACTTGGTGATTGATGCTGTTTTAATGCAAAGAAAGAACCCTTTCTTTTGTTACTGAACATTAGACAAATTAGCCCTTACAAATCCATGTCCTACGCCCACCCCCTGTGTCTAAGGTTTGTACACTGGCTGGTTATTACTGCTAATAACCTTCATTCAGTGTGAAATGAAGCATTTGTAGGAGGAGCTTTTTAAAGTAAGAGGCAAATTCAAAAGAGTGGTCAACAGAGCTGGGCAATGTATCACTGGACTACAGGCTTTGCTTCTCTGTGATTTTACAGAGTAATGACAAATGATAATTTCATTGTCAAGCCCTCAAATTACTTTTGCCTCCCTTTTTTTCACCAAGCCACATTTATCATATCAGCTGTGTTACATTTACTATCAGGAAAGCCCAAAAGAGATTAGCAACAAAAATAACCTTTCACTACTATTTCTTATCTGCGGAAGTAAATTGGATACAGAGATGAAGGGAGAACCTCTCTCAGGCTGCCTTTTATTCTACAGATCTCACAGAAGCTTTCATGGCATAGACTGAATACACAAAACTGATGCAAAGGCAAGTCTTTTGTAAAATAGGAAACACAGTGTGTATGTCTGAGTAAAAAAGAGTGTGCTGTCTTTTATATTTCAAAGACTTTGATCTGTTTTTTTTTAAATTTAGGTAGAATGGTAACAATAAACATGCCATCCAGTATAATACAGATGATGAAGGTTGTTAGAAGGAATAGTATTTTAATGTGGAGATTTTTCATTAAAATAAAAAGTAAAGTCTTCAATTCTAAACTACAGACTGTCATCAGAAGAAGGGTTTTAAACTATAGATTGCCATCAGGAAAATGTGATGAGTTATAACTGTCGCTTATTTGTTTAACAGCTGGGAGTTGGCAAATGTTCACTACTAGGACTTTGCATCAGATGACGAGCAGAAGAAAAGTCTGAGTAAGGAGTGGTACTGTGGTTAACAACATGTAGTTAGTGATATTATAAAATTTTAATAAATACAAAAATAAGACATTCAAAAATTATTTCAACAGAAACCCCTAAGAATTTCATATTCCAAAAGGTGCTGTGTTTTTGCATAAATGGAAGCAGCAGAAACACTTGGTGAACTGTAAGACGTGCATTGCTGATGGGATTGTATCAGCAATAACAATTCAAACTTTCTATTTTGAACTGCTGCCAGATAATGGCAATAAGGGAAGAAGCAGCAGCATTTGCTGTTCAACGGCCTTCTCTGGGAGCGGTTGTAAAAAGCCAAAGTGGACCTATCTAAATTGTTTGTTTGCATCTTTCGTCTTTTCTTGGTTAGGGGTCACCGTAGCAGAACACTGATCCACTAATGATTGGTAGTTGATTTTTACGTGCCGAGTTACCAGCCCTGACGCACAACCTTCAACGAAGGTACGCCCATTCACTCATGTCTCCACGCAGAAGACGCGCTAGCTGAGAATCGAACCGGACACCGATCTAAATGATGTGAGAATATGTATTTTTTAATTTGCATTTGTTTCCTGGGAAGAGTCTGGGCAGAGCTACTTTTCAGTGGAGGCCCAGGGAGAAAAGCTCCACAAATAGAGTACATGCGGTTCAACAACTATTTACATTCAAATATTTAAATAAGAAGTAATCATTTACACATTTTATTAGACTTTTACAGTTTACTCATTTATAATGTGAAAAAATAAGGAGATGCACAGATTATCACCCAACAGTGCTTCAGCTAACACTGTTTTCTGTTTTAAGTCAGGTTGGACAATCACTGTAATGGAAGTTAACACAGCTGTGACATTAGCTCTTAGCTGCCACAGCATTTCCACTCATGGATACTCCCTACATTCATGCTGCATAAGCAGAACCTCAGAGCAGACAGAGGAAGGCCATTTGACCAAAATCCTAAAAAAAAAAAAAAATGGAGATGCATATCTGATACCTTTCTCTGTCTTACATAAGGTAGTGGTTCTGGTACTTTCTTTACAGGGAGGAAGTTCCTTTGGATCTTGGGGCATTCATTTATCCTGGAGCATCTTGGCAAGGAACAACTTGGCCAAAAGGGCACATTGTTTATTTTTTCGATCAGAAGAGCAGTCCACTTGTATGGCTTCTCAGAATTGTCATGGTTCAATCTTTAGGACATCTGGAATCAGCTGACAGTTACATCAGAGCAACTGAATGCCATAATTATCCATCTTGGCTTCAACTACTTAAATTTGGCCCCAAATAAGATCCTGGTAGCTAGAATCTTATCTTATCTTATTAGACTGCACATGCTCTATCCTCATTTGGTATTATTTTGGTCTGCTAACCTGCTCAGATTATTTTGGAAGGGTGCCATAAGAAGTTCAGCCATGGAAGTGTCGATGCTCTTTATCATCACCAGTTAGCTCTGGCAGCTCAAGCTATTGCTACCACGTTATTGACCACAGTGAAATAGTTAAGCCATACAGGAACTTTTATGTGGTGATTGGAATCCACTTGAATTGCCTGGGTCTTGATTTGTTCAGTGTGCAGTTAACATTGTCTATTAATTATCACTTTAACCTAAGTAAATGTTGTTGTTGATGTGTTAACCTAGATATCATTAGTTATTGTTTAAAAGTTTTGTTTTTTGAAGACACAGCTGCTGGCATGACAATGGGTAGTCACCTCATGGCTTAATGCCCTTGTGTCATGATGATGGGTTGTCATCTCATGGCTTGACACTCTTGTATCATGACGATGTAGTCACCTCATGGCTTAACACCCTTATGTCATGACTATGGGTAGTCAACTCATGGCTTAACATCCTTGTGTCATGACAATGGGTAGTCACCTCATGGCCAAACATCTTTGTATCATGATGATGGGTAGTCACCTCATTGCTTAATGCCCTTGTGTCATGACAATGGGTAGTCACTTTATGGCTTGATGTCCTTGTGTCATGATGATGTACTCACCTCATGGCTTAAGGCCCTTATGTCATGATGATAGGTAGTCACCTTGTGGCTTAATGTCCTTGTGTCATGACGATGGGTAGTCACCTCCTGGCTTGATTCCCTTGTGTCATGACAATGGATAGTCACCTCATGGCTTGATGCCCTTGTGTCATGACAATGGGTAGTCACCTCACGGCTTGATGCCCGTGTGTCATGACGATGGGTAGTCACCTCATGACTTGGCGCCCTTATGTTATGATAATGTAGTCACCTCATGGCTTGATACCCTTGTGTCATGATGATGGTTAGTCAGCTCAAGGCTTGATGCTCTTGTGTCATGATGATATGTAGTCACCTCATGGCTTAATGCCCTTGTGTCATGATGATGTAGTCACCTCATGGCTTGACACCTTTGTGCCATGACAATGGTCAGTCACCTCATGGCTTGACACCTTTGTGTCATGATGATGTAGTCACCTAATATCTTGATGCCCTTGTGTCATAATGATGAGTAGTCACCTCATGGCTTGACGCCCTTGTGTTCTCCCATTATACTACAACAGCCTCTTGTAATATTGACAGTTCAGGAAGTCCAAAAAGGTTTGTTACAAGCAAATTTATGTAGAGCTAAGAGTTAACACCTGAGTTGGTGGTTAATATGACATGTGCAAGGAGGACTTGGGGTTACACACCCAGACTCTGACTGGTAGTCAAAACAGGCAACATAAACCAGTTCAGATACTTACATCATGGTTTAACTATGTAAGGTTGGTGTGCCGTGGTTGACTGTTGGACATTATTTATTCTTGGTTGAATTTATTATTAATAAAATGGGTGCAAAGTCAACAATTGGTGTAATTTTCACTCAGCTCTATGGGATGATATAAGTTAATGAAATGGGTGAGAGAAGCTGGAACTGTAGTTAGGTTTGTGAAGGCTGAATATTAGCATATCTGTCCTTAATGGTTTTGGAGGTAGAAGGCTATTGTCATAATTGCTCTAGAGTGGAGACCTGAAGGATAATATACACATCAGAAAGGTGGATGTGCATGATCACAGGATGATGATGACTGGCAATGTACAAATAGTTCATTTCAGCTAGGCCTACAAAAGGACCTATAATAGGACTTTGGCTCCAGCCAACTGGGAAGCTAATTGACAGGTGCATTACTCTCATCATGTTTCAACACAAACTTCCCACAGAATTTGCTGGCAGCTATTTCAAGGGTAAGGATCAATGGCTGTGTTTTACATGAACTACAGAATGAACTGGCACCCCACCTAAGCATCATGTTCAGTCATAGCCTCACATCAGGCTTTGTGCCCACTGAATGGTGCACAGCGACAGTTATCCCACTCCACAAAGGGGGAGCCAACATGGACCCCGGGAACTACCGCCCCATTAGCCTGATGAGCCTGGTCTGCAAGGCCATGGAACGTATCATCATGGAACTTATAAACAAAGACAATGGTACTCTCCAAACGCTGGACCTCGCCCAGTTCGGGTTTGTAAAAGGCAGATCATGTCTTCTAAAGCTGATAGACTTCTTTGAAGCAGTGACCAAAGCCGTAGACGAGGGTAAGGTGGTTCACACAGCCTATCTAGATCTCACCAAGGCTTTTGACACCATCCCCCACTCTAAAATTATAGATAACTCACTAAACTAGGTATAAATCCCTATGTCACAAGATGGGTTCCCAACTGGCTCACTGACAGAACCCGCACTGTGAAAGTAGCAGACTCCAAATCCGACTTCAGACCAGTGACAAATGGAGTACCACAGGGTTCAGTCCTGGGTCCTCTCCTGTTTGGTATCTAGTTCTCTGAAGTACAGGCTAAGACAGAAGGTGTTTGGCTAATGAAGTTCAGAGATGACTGCAAACTAGGAGGCATAATCGACACTCCTAACGATGTGGACATCCTACCAAAGGGCCTCACTGAAACAGATCCCTGGTGTCAAAGCCATGGCCTCAAACTCAATGCCAAAAAGTGCATTGTCATCCCCTTTGGTAAAAACTCTGTACCCATGAGCTACCACATAGGTGGTAGTCTACTTAACACCGAAAGTGTGATGAGTCCTTGGAACACATGTGGACAGTAGTTTCTCCATTGATAATCACATTGCCACAGTAGTCAGGAAATCCTTCAATGTGGTACACCTCATCACAAAAGGTTTCTCATCCAGGAAAAAAGAGGTAATTGTTCCCCTCTACTCATCACTCTTTAGACCCATTATAGAGTTCAACTCCCCTTTTGGTATGTACCTCACAAGAGACATCTACAACAACTGGAAAGGCTGCAGAAATACCTTACAAAGAGGATTACCAGCCTCAAACAGATGCCCTACGCAGACCGTCTCAAAAATTCCAGCTTTACTCTGTCGCATATCGCCTACTCAGAGGTAATCTCTGCCTAACATACAAAGCTATGTCAAACCCATAGCTGTTGGACATTATCCACTTAAAGAAATCCCAATCACTCCAAGCTACACGGTCTAGGGACCTAAACATTGTCACCACAATAAACAGAACATGCTGGAGGGATAGATTCCTGTCCCAGAGTCTTCCCATACTCTGGAACAAACTACCTATCTATATCAAACAAAGCTCCTCATTAGCACTCTTCAAGAAAAATCTTGATGATTGGATTGGAAATAGGAAATTCACCCCGGGGATCACCTCTGTGGCTCTGCTCGACAGGGGCACAGGAAAATAATTTTCTTGGGTGGCAAAAGCCAGGGTACCTTTTTGTCTAGGCTTATATAGGCCCTAGGGCCAATATCCTAGTACCTACCTATGAACCTATGAGTCCTAATGACCACTGAACTTAATGATCAGGCCTGGCAAACTGTAGGACAAATCTTCATTAAAACAATAGATTTGGGCATGAGACAGGTTACTCATTCAACTAGAGAGACCTAATTTTAAGTGAAGGCAGTATTAATGCCAGTAATTTAAGAATGTTTTTAATGTCAGTAACATGTTGCAACAAACAATGTTTGAATTAATGTAGAACAAGCAAAAGGTTAGTTACAAAAAAATTGTGCAATGCGTATTGTACACTTAAAGCTATCATGACACATTTTGGCGTTCAGCTCTCATACTGTAAGTGCTTGCAAATGTTTGTGCAGAGTACTTAAACAGATGTCATATGCAAACAACATATAATGTTCTAATCAATGCAAAGAGTTGCTTTTCGTATTATGAATAGTACTGTCTTTTTTCAAACATCAGCCTTCTCATTATTATTTAGGGAAGCAGCTTTCTCACCTTTTTTCCAGGTCTCAATTATTATACATTTTCAGTTCTCACAAACCTTAGGTTTCCTGGCTCATAACCAGACTAACACATTATATTGGGTGAATCAGTAAGTGAGTAATTCTGCCCGTGCTTTTGTTTGAACAAATTAACAATTTAAAAAAAAATGCCATGTTTCTTTCCTTTCTTAATGCTATTTAAAACAGCAGTCTCTTGAACTTTAATATGAAACTTAAGTATAACTTTTTAAACTTAAAATGATAATAAAGGCTGTTAAAATATTGCTTATACAAATTTAATAATTGATTTAATTGATCAAAGTAACCCACCAAAAGTATGTGGCTGTTGTGATAGAGTGATGCATTTAGTAATTGATGGAAGGCTGGCTATGATTTATGTGAGATTTACGCCAAGAATGTTAACCCTTAGGCACCTTTTCTTGAAGGAGACAGGTGCTGAGGGTTCTCACTACATTATTGCACTGAATTTCAGTTAAAGAAGATTACTTTCATGCTAGCATTGAGGTTGGGGCACCCCAGCTGGAGGCACAGAACCAGGATATTTCACGGGACCCTGCATTACAGATATTTCTTATCTTGGCATTATGGAGACCAAGGGAGAGTTTCATTAAAAAACCCTCATAGCAATGTTGTGATTGCTAATACCACCTCAGCATCTACAGTTCTCTTTATTATTAGAAAAATGGAGGGAAAAGGTAATAACGTGTAAGAATTCAGTACTGTGGGGAGATAAAAGACCTGCCCACCACAGAATAAAAGCAATATGTAAGAAACACTTTTCTAACCACAGCGCATTTATTATGACATAGGTAGTTATAATTTATATAACTGTCTTTGAGTTATGAACCTTAGATTGTACACATGCCATCTACTTGTAATGTCTTAGATTGCACAAGTGCCATCTAAACGTTACTTGTAATATGTTCAGTTCAGGAAATAAATTGCAGGTTATTTTAGCATTTGCAGTTCCTATCAGATTTTATTTTGGTGACTAACAATAGCAAATAAATGCACATACCATAATGCCTTTTTATCTGTCTGTTGTTTACCATACAGAATAACTCATCCTAAATAGCTGCATGACTTGTCAAGGAAGGAAAATAAAGAATAGTAGTTGGTTTTATTGAATATCACATCTGTATAAAGTTCAGTAATCGTGTGAGTCTAAACAGACTAAGTTCCTGATATTAAAATAGCTTCTGTAACCAGTCAACTGTGCACATCTCCAAGAACCTGTTCATTCTTAAAGAAAGTAGAGCAGACAATTATATTAAGGCATGCGTTATGGTCCTCAAGAGATGTGCTCTCAAAGGAGATGTCAGGCTAAAAAACTTCACCAAAGCTAAGTATACCCTTCTAAGGGAAGGTATAATTGACTTCTAAGCTCCAGTTTCCACGGATGGCATTGATGGCTGTACTAAGGTATACATTGATGCCCTGTATAAACATCTACACAAATGTATAGACACAGCCATAACAGATAGGATTAAAAGGAGATCCTCAAGAAAAAACAAATCATCCTTGGGGGGGGAGGTCTAATTCAGTAGACCGAAATACCACTTAACCAGATTGCAAATAACTGATATGACAAAACTGAAACAGCATTTTAAGAATGTGCACATCACCAAAATATATTCCTGAGAAAACAGCCACTTTTCCAACATGGGAAATTTGCCCTTTTCCCTACCATAGTGCAATCTCATAGTTGGTATATTTAGTTAGGGGTGTGTGGAGAGAGAAAAGTCTCTGAACTGGGTGGGTTTAACATGTTTCAATGTGCTTCTGTTTTTATATTTGTCAAGTTTTCCCGAGCATCTGTTTCGGTGATGTGCACATTCATTAAAATGCTGTTTCAGTTTTGTCGTCTCGGTTATTTGTAATTTGGGTGAGTGGTATTTTGGTCTACTAAAGTAGACCCCCTGGTGGGCATCTAGCATTAAAAAAAAAATACACAATAAGTGAAAGAAGCTGCTTTCTAAAAATACAAGAGTGGGAGCCCAGAATTGGAAGAGCACCCTCATCAACCTAAACATGCAAATAAGACAATTCATAAAATCTTCAAAGACCAACTATGAGAAAAATTTAGCAACCATAGCCAAGGATAACCATAAGGCTTTCTTCAGCTATGTCTGCAACCTAAAATGTAGGACTCAGATGTGTGCTGAATTAATTGTGGATGTCATCTCACACACTGACCCTGCAGAAATTGGAAACCTGTTAGCAAACAGATTTGGCAAAAATGTCACCCCGTCCATCCCCCAAGCATACCACAGACTATGTCTTCATCTTCTCCTCCTCCTTGCATCTCCAAAGCCCAAGTCATCAATGCTGTCACCAAGGCTAAGAATACACCCTCCAAGTGACTAAATGGCATTCTGGGCTGCATTCTTAATGTTCTAAAACAAGAGCTAGTTACTCCATTAGGCATTCTGTTCAACCACAACCTGAGTACTGGCCTTCTCCCCACTAAATGGAAAATGGTGACTGTTATTCGCCTCCACAAGGGTGGCTCAGCAACAGACCCAGGTAACTATCGACCCATAAGTTTAACAAGCCTCATCTGTAAGGTAATGAAATGAATCATCACGGATCTCATAAATAAGGATGTAGGTGAATTCCAAACCCTGGATCCATTCCAGTTTGGTTTTGTCAAGGGCAGGTCATGCTTGCTAAACCTTATGGACTTCTACGAGAATATGACCAGAGCCATAGACAAGAACAAAGCCATGTGCAAACAGCCTATCTTGACTTGGACAAAGCCTTCGATACTATCCCATATTCAGGCATCATTGACAAACTAACCCAGTAGAATATCAATCCCTATGTTGTCAGGTGGGTTGCAAACTGGCTCACAGACACTTTACCTCTACCAGAAGACCTGTTAACAGTGGGGTCCCACAAGGGTCAGTGCTGGGCCCCCTCTTGTTTGACATATACTTCTCAGAACTCCAGGCCAAAATGGGAGAGACTGTGGCTAACCAAGTTTGGGACAACTGCAAATAAGAGACCTGACAACACAAGTTGACTGTGACCTCAACTTTGACCACCATGTGCCTACTGTGGTGAGGAAGGCATTCTGCATTGCTCACCTGATTAGCAAAGGCATTGCCTCAAGAGCAAAAGAGATTATAACCCCCTGTTCTCATTCCTCATCAGGCCTATTATTGAATATAATGCTCCCTTTTGTATGTACCCTACCAGACACCTGCAGTAACTTGAGACACCACAGAGATTTCTAGCTAGGAAAATTCATGACCTCCAGCCATGTCTTATACAGACAGACTAAAGTCACTGTCACTGTACTCAGTAGCATATAGACTACTCAGAGGTGACTTATGTCTGTTTTACAGGGCTATTTCTGACCCAAATCTAATGGAAAAGCTGCACATCTGTAAATCATATGGGACTAGAGTCACCCATTCTAGGGACCTCAATCTAGCCTGTGACAAACAGGACCTGCATGAGAGACAGGCTTCCAACCCATATCAAGCAGAGCACCTCCATGACCCTGTTTAAGCACAACTTGGACAAGTCTATAGGAAAATGTACATTTCTGCTGAGGATTGCACTGGCTTCTCTCCTGAACATGGGTAGTCCTTGCTAGAAAAACCTTGGGCATAGAGGATATCTCTCATTTAGTATTATATTGGTATTTAGTGGCTAGGCTAGCAAAGACCCGCTTGTCAATAGCCTAGTAACATCCTATGAACTTATGTGACAGGACAGAACTGGCCGTCATTTGAGTGAGTAAGAATGTTACCTGCACATCTTACTGGTGGCTGTCTGAAATCTTACATGGATATGGAAAAACAATTAGCACTGATTGCCATTTTACACCACTCTAATACACTTAAAGCTCTGTTCTTCTATTCAGTGCAATAGAGATTCCCAAAGGAAGATCTTTCCTTAGACTCTCATGCATTAAATACTCAGCACATGTAGAACTTGTGGTAATGCAAACACCTGTTCTAGAGATGTATTCCTACTACCAAAACAATACCAACAGTGCCAGTCATTACGTGGCTTCTAAATATCTGATCTACATAAAGATTACATTTTAACTTAATTCTTTGTTACAGTACCTGCACTCTTGTATCAGCCTTCTCAACAACACTGAGGTTACTTTTGTGAGAGTATGCCTATACCATGGTGGCCTTAATATATTCAACTCGGTTGGTAGTTATAGTATTTCTTGCAGCATACAGATGTAAAAAGCACTTATTGGGGTGTTGTTTATTAGGTGTAATAAAGCTTGGTTAGCAGCTGCTTCAAAAAACAATGGTTATTATGTCATACAACAATACAGCACTGACAGAACCACATTGTTGCACCTGTCTCCGATTTACCTGTGGAAATGTGCTCTTGTAGTAGGTGAGGCACTTACATTGTAACATACATTTTACGTATGGATATCTAAAGGACACAGCTGTTGTCACAGAGGAGAACAGAGAAAGAGTTTCTACTGGAGCAGCAAGCACTTCACTAGGATTAAAATAACAGACAAAGTACTTCATAGAAATTGCATAGGATTAAAATCAGAAGGAAGAAACTACTTGACATAAAAGGACCCTTATCTGGAAGCAGCCTGCTCATTCGCTCACAGGAAGCCGTTGACTATCTTACTTTAGGTACAGGATGTATTTTAAATGCTTAAGGGGGATATGTTGTGAAGGGGAATACTCCACACCCATGAGCATATATAGATATAGATGCGCATGTGTGTGTGTGTGTGTGTGTGTGTGTGTGTGTGTGTGTGTGTGTATGTAAAACCTCACTAGGTCGACACACTAGTTGCTTGTTGTTAACAGCAATAAAGTCAACCTCAAATGGTTGACATATGCAAAACGTCACCCATTGTGTTAGATCGACACTCTTGTGGACAGGGAATATTCCCTTTCCCTGGGGAGTGTGTAGTCTCTGAGTTAGCATGTATAATTAGCAGGGAGTGTGGGATGGTGAATTATTTATTTATTTTTTTGTTGGTTGCATGTGGTGAGGAGTTGACTTGCACATGCATAGTTTAGTGTCAGCATTTATGATGGCGGCCTTTTTGTGGTCAACATTCTTGCTGTCACCACTGTGGTGGATTGACCTAGTGAGGTAGCCCAATATACATAAATGCATACACACACACACACACACACACACACACACACACACACACACACACACACACACACACACACACACACACCTACTCTAAGAATACACAAACTCAGAGAATCATGAGAAAGTGAAAAATGTGATAAAAACAAAACTCATGCTTTCTTGTTCTCCTCCTACTCTAGCCGCCATGATAGGAAATAGACAATCTTTTAGGTCTGACATTGTGGACATCATATGACCATCCAGTTAACAGTATAGCTCCCAGCTGAGGAATTCCAAACCAGTATCAGCCATTTCATAAGATCCCAAATGAAAGGCTGCACCAATATAAGTCATAATATGAAAGCTATCCTTTCCTTCTGCACACTAGTACTTGCACATTTCATCAAGAAAAAGTTATATTTCCTCCCTTCATCCACCAATAGCTGGCATACATTTTGGCACTTGTGGATTGATGTGTATTGCTAATAACAATGATATTCCCTTTTTTGTGGAAAATACCAGTAAACACAAATCTGGACTGTCTGAATATCAGAACTCATTCTTTTTTCATGGAAAATGGCATTTATGTCCAAAGCCTTATGTCACCACAACCTTTATTTTATATATATATATATATATATATATATATATATATATATATATATATATATATATATATATATATATATATATATATATATATATATATATTTATAAAACCTGAGATGTACCTCCCTGGACTACATGAAAAGAGACATGGAGGAGCTCTCCAATCTTGTATCCCAGGCAGGTATGACCCTAACCCTGAGTAGCATCCTGCCATCACCCAGAATGATACCACAGTACAAGGACAAAATGATTGACTTCAACAATTGGCTAAGCTTCTGGTGTCATTCTAAGGGGATCCAGTATTTGTCCACCTGGGACGACATGATCAACAGTCCATGATGCTTTGCCAGAGATGGCCTGCACCTGTTGCCCTTAGGATTCCAGATACTGGCTAAGGCTCTTGCCACCCCTATAGTGCCTTTTTTAGGCAAGGTTCAAATGACAAATTCACCACTGTAACAGGTACAAGCAAGCAAAATCTGAGGGTAATGCTACTCAATGCTAGAAGTCTAAACCTCAAAATGCAGTCACTCAAGGCACTCCTTAAAATGGACAACATTGACATCTGTGCAGTGACAGAGACCTTGTTCAAAGCTCCAGTGAGCACTCCTGCATTACCAGGCTTCAATTCATACCACACCTTTCGGTCACCTAACCCAGAAAGAAGCACTAAAGGCAGAGGCGTGTCCATATTCATTAAGGATATCCACACCTCCAGGCTAGTTGCACAGCATAATGCATCCGAGATTATCCAAGTGCAACTAACTCTGGGCAAGACCACAATCCAAATTGTAGCTTGCTACAGACCCCCCACCATGCCCCAAGATTCACACTCCTCATTTCTTGATACACTGGAAAGTATTAGGGTACAACCCAACACCCTAATAATGGGTGATTTCAACTACCCTACCATTAACTGGGCAAACTACTCATGTACCAACTCTTTTGCTCAACGTTTTCTAGAATTCATAAATTCCAACACCTTGGATCAACTTATTCACACCCCCCACCAGGGGCAGCAATATCCTAGACCTGGTCATTACCAACATGGGAAACCGGTGTTCCACACCAGAGGTCAATTGCTCATTGGTCAGATCTGACCACAAGCTAATCAGCCTAGACATCCACATCCCACCCCCAGCCCCAATTAGGGAAATCATCATAAAAAACTTCTCCAAAGCCAACTTCACACTTCTTAAGACAGAAGTGGCAAACTTCATGACACTCATGCAGACGGACAATAGAGGTATGACTGCCGAATCCTACACAAATGCACTTTATAAGCACTTACACGAGTGCATGGATCATGCTATCCCTAATAGAACCAAGATGTTATCCTCCAAAAAAAGGAAGCCAATCTGGTGGTCTTCTGCCATAAACAAACTCTACAACAGAAGAAAGAAACTGTTGCAAAAAAGAGTAAAATTCCATGACTGGAGGTACTCCCTGGTCAACCTCAGTAAGAAGTTGAGATCCCTCATAAAATCCTCCAAAGCTAGTTACGAAAACAAAATTGCCACTGACTCTAAAGACAACCACAAAGCATTCTATAGCTATGTTAAGAATCTAAATGGGAACACTCAGATCTGCTCTGAGTTACAGCACAATGGCACTAAATATACAGAGCCAACTGATATTGCCAACATCCTAGCAGATAGGTTCACTGCTAACGTTACTCCCCTCTCACCCCCTAGAGGGCCCATTTCTATACCGGAAGAATACAAAGTTCCTGTAATCACAGCTGCACAGGTAAAAAACACACTCTCCAAAGCCAAGAACACAGCATCCATGGGACCTGACAATATCCCAGGCTGCGTTCTACATGGACTACAGAATGAACTGGC
Source organism: Protopterus annectens (assembly GCF_019279795.1). Classification (NCBI taxonomy): domain Eukaryota; kingdom Metazoa; phylum Chordata; order Ceratodontiformes; family Protopteridae; genus Protopterus; species Protopterus annectens. Next base: position 61,275,814 of record NC_056745.1, read on the forward strand.
ACCCTACCTAAGTACCATGTTCAATCATAGCCTCACCTCAGGCTTTGTACCCACTAAATGGCGCACCATGACGGTTATCCCACTCCACAAATGGGGAGCCACTACAGACCCCGGAAACTACCGCCCCATTAGCCTGACGAGCCTGATCTGCAAGGCCATGGAATGTATCATCGTGGAACTCATAAACAAAGACATTGGTAATCTCCAAACTCTGGACCCTACCCAGTTTGGATTTGTCAAAGGCAGATCATGTCTCCTAAACCTGACTGACTTCTTTGAAGCAGTCACCAAAGCCATAGATGAGGGTAAAATGGTTCACACAGCTTATCTAGATCTCGCCAAGGCTTTCAACACCATCCCCCACTCTGGAATTATAGATAAGCTCACTAAACTAGGTATAAATCCCTATGTCACAAGATGGGTTGCCAACTGGCTCATGGACAGAACCCACACTGTGAAAGCAGCAGATTCCAAAACTGGCGTCAGACCAGTGACAAGTGGAGTACCACAGGGTTCAGTCCTGGGTCCTCTCCTGTTTGGTATCTACTTCTCTGAAGTGCAGGCCAACACAGAATGTCTTTGGCTAACAAAGTTTGCGGATGACTGCAAACTAGGAGCCATAATCGAAACTCCTAACGATGTGGACAAACTACAAAAGGGCCTCACTGAGACAGCTACCTGGTGTCAAAGCCATGGCCTGAAGCTCAGTGCCAAAAAGTGTATTGTCATCCCCTTTGGTAAAAACTCTGTACCCATGAACTACCACATAGCTGGTAGTCTACTTAATGCCAAAAATGTGATAAGAGACCTTGGGACACAGGTGGACAGTAGTCTCTCCTTTGATAATCACATCGCCACAGTGGTCAGGAAATCCTTCTACATGGCTCATCTCATCACAAAAGGATTCTCATCCAGAAAAAAAGCGGTCATTGTTCCCCTCTACTCATCACTCATTAGACCCATTATAGAGTACAACGCCCCTTTTGGTATGTACCTCACAGGACATCTACAAAAACTGGAAAGACCACAGAAATACCTCACAAAGAGGATTACTGGCCTCAAACAGATGCCCTATGCAGACCGTCTCAAAAACTACAGCTTTACTCCATCACATATCGCCTACTCAGGGGCGATCTCTGCCTAACATACAAAGCTATGTCAAACCCAGAGCTGTTGGACATGCTCCACTTAAAGAAATCCCAATCCCTCTGAGCTACACGCTCTAGGGACCTAAACCTTGTCACCACAATAAACAGAACATGCTGGAGGGATAGATTCCTGTCCCAGAGACTTCCCATACTCTGGAACAGACTACCTATCTATGTCAAACAGAGCTCCTCATTAGCACTCTTCAAGAAAAATCTTGATGATTGGATGGGAAATAAGAAATTCACCCCAGGGATCACTTCTGTGGCTCTGCTCGACAGGGGCACAGGAAAATAATTTTCTTGGGTGGTGAAAGCCAGGGTACATTTTTTGGCTAGGCTTGTATGGGCTCTAGGGCCAATAGCCTAGTACCTACCTATGAACCTATGAACCTATATGTAATACTTGTAATATACTCAGCTTGTTGTATTGTCTGTCCTGTATTTAGAATTAGTTATAATGTTGTATACATATATGGGTTTATACCATATTAATGTATTTTGATAAATAGAAATTCATATGGTCAAGATCATATGTTTGCATTACCGAAAACTCGAATGTAAAAAAAATAAAATAAAAATCTACATTTTTGTAGGAGGGCAAGGCCCCTGCACCTCCCCATCTGGGGAAAAGGGTAAATTTCCTGATTGTCACTGTACTGCGATCTACATGTTCATGGTTTAATGGGGAATTTACCTGTTTTCCCAGTGTAGTGCGATCTTGGAGTTGGTGTGCATATATATATATATATATATATATATATATATATATATATATATATATATATATATATATAGATATAGATATATAAAATATGCTGGGGTGTAAGGGCACAACATGGGGGTTCAGAGGTGCTTTCCCCCTGCAAAAATGTAGATTTTGTTCTTACATTTCAGTTTTCAGAAACTCAAACATATGGTCTTGACTATATGACTTATGAGTTTCTGAAAATGGATAATATGATATCAACACACACACACACAAACACACACACACACACACAAACTTGCGTATATATATATATATATATATATATATATATATATATTTTATATATATATATATATATATATATATATATATATATATATATATGGTTCAAATGCATTTTACTGAGCTTACATTTGTTTGATAAATGCAGGGGTGTGATTTAATGTTGATGGTGCAGATGGCTGAATGGTGTATATGTCAATGACATGGAATGTGGGATGGAAGTCAGAGTATGTGTGCGTGTGTGTGTGTGTGTGTGTGTGTGTGTGTGTGTGTGTGTGTGTGTGTGTGTGTCTGTGTGTGTGAATTAGGGTTACAGTCAGAAATGAGTGAAGGGTAGATGTTGTGTGTTGTGTGTTTGCGCATTTTAGGGTAAGGGTTAGGTTAGGGAGCAAATGTAGTGTTATTTGTGTATGTTTGTGAATGTTTGTGTGTCTGAGTCTGTCTTGTGTAGTGTCAGTGTTACTGGCAGGTTTTAATGATGTTAAGGTGTAAGGTTAGGGTTGAGGGAACAGGCAGTGTCAGGGTTAGGGTTAGCATCTATTATTAAGTGGTGTGGGGAGAGCAATGTGTGCTAACCCTAACTATAATTCTTCCCCTTCCCCCAACCCTAACTCTATACCTAATGTCATTAAAATCTTCTCAGAACACTGACACTATTCAGACAAATTTGAGGCTCGTGTTAGGGGGATTTAGCTTTAATATTAAGAGAGGAATTAGGGGAAGTGATGTTTTATGTTGTATCTGATGAAGTTCCATTTTGAATGTAATGCATTAAAGGAGCAAAAGCGCTCATACAGGCTTTCTGGTGAATATTGGAACAAACGTGTGTTGCTATCTTACTTTAGAAGTACTCCTGGTGCCTTATTTGTTTATTACATTTGACATTAGGGTGCTTCATTCATACACAATAGACCCATAAATAAATATACAGTTTCATACACACACACACACACACACACACACATATATATATAAAGAGAGAGAGAGGCATGAGAAAATTATTATGAAATCATAGTAATGACTAGAAATTACACTTAAATATCACAGACAGAATTCTCAGATTTCCATAAATCAGGATGCATCCAAGATGTTTGCCTTTTTCAGAGTAATAGGTGGTTAAGAAATAGGCTGTGATCCAGGCACTATGCACAGGCTGATGAGTACAATTTATGTGAGGCCTCAGTCAGATTATTTTACTCACTTAAGTGACTTGTGATGAATAATATAATTTCTGGTTGTGAGATCAATTTCTGAAAGGTGTCAGTGACATGTGAATAGCTCCTTTTAACATGTAAACAGTTATAGTTTATGCAGAGCCCCCTTATTCTAACTATTTAGGCTTTAAAATTCAAATGCTTGTGTTTATCTTTCACAAAATATGTTTACAACTTCTCAGACAATATTTAGTATTTGTCAAGGTATTTGCTATATTTGCTGTTACATATATATTTGTACAAAATATTTACAAGTCATAACTGCACTTGAAATTAAACTTTGCTAGACAGTTATGAATCATAAACTACAGTTACAAATTTTCAAATGGTGGCATTTTTAATGAGCAATTCTCAGATTGTGTATTTCTCGACTTAAGGAAACCAGCTTTGAGTTTTGACATTGCCCCCATGAGAATGTCCATCTTAAATAACCTCATAACTGTCTCATTAAAGAATTTGCATCATTAAGTTGATCTCTGAATGGAGAATATATTAATAGTATATACATTTACTGTGGTTATATCAGGCCTGTTTATTACTTAGATGTTGAGGCTACATAAATGTATAATGTTATGTCTGCTGTCTACTCGCTTCCCAGTGACCATTGTCTGCTTCATGAAGCTGAGCAGGTTAACACAGCATAGCCTATTTCTTTAAAATGATGCTGCCTACTGTACTGGAATTGATATGTCTTTAGAAAAGAAAGAGTCCACTTTACCTAGGGAATTTATCATTGTTGGTATTATTTAGGCAGTTGTGAAACATTTTAACATTAGCAGCAGCTATTTCTATACTATGACACCAGACCTGTTCCTTTCATTTTATTTCATATTACTCACATTGACATCTAAATTATCAGCACTGTGCTATTGTTAAATGACTCAATATATAATAAGCATTTGAAAAATTGATATCAGCATTTCCTTAAATGATATATCTTGCCATAGGGCGTCATTCATATGAGAAGCAGCAGTGGACTGTGGGATGGTTCTTGGATTACCTGTTTCTGTGGCACAGCTGGAATGCTATCCTGAGTAGCCAAATTTTAAGCATATGTTGAAGTATGTATACATTTGGTCTATGTGTATGCCTTTACTAACAGTCACTGCACTGCTCTTTGGAGATGTAATTGTCACACCTGTACTAGACTAGAGATTAAATAATCTGCATCTTGGAGACAACAGGTTGCTGCCCCTCCCCCAACACACACACACACACACACACACACACACACACACACACACACACACACACACACACACACACACACACACACTGCTAGTACAGTTAATGGCATAATTTTCACTTTACCAACTAAAGTGTTTACTTAATTTTCACATTTTTATGTTTCTTTTTTATATGAACAGATGGATGTACATAAATTACATAATAAAAAAGTACAGTGAAACTCAGTTCCTGGATTCCGATAGGCTTAGCATGAGACAGAAGCATTAGTTCAGAGCATTACTGTACTGCTCAAGTGTCCCCTTTTAGGGCCTTAATATACAGACCAATCTCATGGGTGAGGTAACATGCTCATGTGTTAATGTGGCAGTCCATGTGCATGGGTAATACTAATTAGCTACGTGTCGTCCCTTGTAAATGCCCAGAGGTCCTGAATCACTTGTCTGACTAATGTTTTTTTTCTTTGGAAGCGTGGTGGTCACCATTCACTCCTATGGAAGTACTTTACATGCAGGTAAGTTCATAGAGAATGTGGTGTTGGTTTGGGGTGGTGTTAGAGTGTGTGTATCTGTGTGGACATGTTTCTACGTGTCTTTTTTGTTTTGTTCCCTCCTCATCTTTGCATTGATACATGCTAAATCAAAAATCAGCACCAGGCAGTAGGGAAGCTTGGGGGGGGGGGGGTAACTGCCCCGCAAGATAAAAACAAACTAACTATAAAACATGATTCAACATGTACTTTTAACTTAATATTTTGACAAAAAATCATAAAGTGAACAATTGAATAAAAAAATCAACAATTAGATGAAAAAATCAACAATTAGATAAAAAAGTCAGCTTTTAACCTCAAAAAGCTGGTTATTGAAACCATTTCATTCAGCCCTGGAAAAATATTGGCGTTGACCCTTAATTGCCATAGCAGTTCTTTGTATTCAAGCCAGAGATCCATAGGACCTCCTATCTCATCCATAGTCAGCTGTTCAAGAACTGTGAATTTAAAATTGTGAACTGGGTGGGTATTGACGTGCTTGGCCAGTGATTTTTTTAGGTTCATTTTTCTAACGTCATATAAATGCTGGTAAATACATGTACGAAAGGAATTTTTGGTCTTGCCTATATAAAAACAGGCACATTTCTGACAAATACCAGCATATATGACATTCTTACTACTACAGTTGTACTTATACTGAAATTTCACCCATCCATATCTGTTAAGAAACACACTGTCACCTTCCAAAATATACTTGCAGTGAGTACACTGCTTACATTTGGACATTCTCCCTAATGCTCCAGCCGTATTGACACCTTTCCACTTCTCTAAGATGTTTAACACTGGTGTCCTTTCTGTACACTACCACAGAGGCTTCCCCTACTCTCTCTCTTATGGCATTGTCTCCTGCCAAAATAAACCAGTTCTTGTAGACAATGTCCCAAATCAGTGGGAACTGAGGGGTGTAAGTTACTATAAAACCATGGTGAAAATGACCAGAGGATGAATCCCTGCTCTCCAAAGGAGCACACAATCTGGAGATGTCAATCCCTAGTAAGGGATAAAAATGTCCCTCAAGTCTCTTCCTAGTCACTTCATCAAGAAGAGGTAGCACAAACTGCTCAGGATAACCTCTTTGTACCAACATATCCAATAAAACTTCCCTTTCTGCATAAAACTCATCGATCCTGCTAGTCATGCGAGCCAATCCCATTCCCTGCCCCTTAACCAGGGAGCATTAGTGATGTACAGGATGCCCGCTCTCATAATGAAGTAGGGAGTTCGAATAGGTTGGTTTTCGATATATGGTAGAATAAAATTGTGCAGAGGTATAATCCTTGCTAATCCTGAAGTCCGGGTAATTGGAATCGACATGAGTTTCCATAGTGAATTCCAGAAACGTAGTGCTAGAATTGAGGAACAAAAAAAATGTATCCAATTGGTTGTGGTTACCTTTCCATAAAATCAGGATGTCATCAAGGTAACGTCCATAAAACTTATACCATGACATCCCTGTAGATGGAAAAACTATGGAAAGTTCCCACTGAGTCAGGACTATGTTCACAAAAACTTGGGCACAGGCTGCACCCATAGCCGAACCTGTACTCTGTTTGAACAATTGATCCTCATAGATTACAAAACTATTCTCCAAAACAAGTTCCATCAAAGTTCTCAGAGTCAAAATTTTGGTATGTGAAAAATTGGTATGCTGACATAAAAAAATCATAAAACATATCCACTCCTTCTGTGTGAGGTATTACATTAAATAAATCCTTCACGTCTATAGTGGAAAAAATAATATCATTGCCAAAGTATTCCTGTTTCATTTTTTTGAGACAATCCCAGGAGTCCCTGATATGTGAAAAAGAACTTAAACAATTCTTTAACTGTATGTCTAAGAACTTAGCTATTGGGAGAGTCTTAGATCCTCTTGCATTCTCAATTGGTCTTAAGGGTGGGTGCGAGATATTCTTGTGGATCTTAGGGATACCGAAAATAGTGGGAATCATTGGGTGCTTTTGCGTACAGTAGTTGCATTCTACTTCTGAAATTTGGTTGTTCAAAAGTAAATCCATGAGGACCATATCAACATGACTGTATGCAATATTGAGTTAATTCAGGGAAACCTGCTGGTACCCTTCCCCCAATATGACTTAACATACTGTCAGAGTATCTCTCTTGGTCTATAACCACTAATCCTCCTCCCTTGTCCGGTTTCATGACCCGGATGGTTTTGTTGTTTGATATACTATTAAGTAAGGAGGTTTCCTTCTGAGTAAGGTTATGTGGTATGGTGCAAGATTTTTTTCCTAGCGAGGCCTCTGATGTCATTCGAGCATATACTTTGAAACAGCTGAATTGAAGGACATAAAGGGGGATTTGCTACGCTGGCTTTTCTACATGTCTCAGCAGTACTGTGTACCTGATTGCCGTCACCCAGAGTCACATTAAAATTCAATTTCCTGGTAAACAGCATTAAGTCAAGCAATGTTTTTTCTAAATTAAATTTCCTCAAAGGCACAAAATTAAGGCCCTTCTGAAAGAGGTTGGCCCATTCTTTAGTAATCAGGGTACTGCTCAAATTGTAAATTTTGAAGTCATGATGGTCATTTTCAATGATTTCCACTTCGCCATTCGTATTATCAGATGACAAACTGGTATTCAGTGCCAGTTCTCCTGTCTCCCCCTCCCTCTCCCACCCCCTTGTTGGTACTGTGGGGGATGAGAATGTTGTTCGCCCTGGTAAATCATGTTCAAAGGCCTCCTGAACTGGCAATTTTGCTACCAAATTCTCTCTGACCTTCTCAGGGGTGGGCCTAAAGGGATGGGACCGGGGTTATTGTCACCTTGATACTCAGATTCAACCATACCCTCGTATGGGGGGGTAACTGCCCCGAGTACAAAGTGTTGGGAGTGCTATGAGCCAATTTCAATTTCAATCTGTCTTTAATGCAATATGGACTTTTAAAAGCCAGTATTGCACTTGTGGTCAAACCTTAATACTGTAGAGCTTTGTGTGCTGTCTAAACTGTAGCAAATGTTTGTTACATTGTAACAAGCAGTTTGCTACTTTTTTTAAAACAAAAACAAGAACACTGTAGCACTCTGTGCAGGTAGGGTATAAACTGTAGCAACTGTTTGCTGCTTTTGTAACAGTTTGCTACTGTTTAAAAGAAAACATTATTTTTTTTAATAAAATAAGTTGGGGGATGGTTGGCCAAGGCTGAAAAATGGAACTTGAATGGCTGGGCTGGGGTGGTGGATGCCATGCATCTAACTACCTGGTTGGTGTGCCAGTAGAACGAACATTCTTTTTTTTGCACTTGATAGAAGAGACTGGGGGGAGGGCTGCATGGATCTAACTGTAAGAGGTCAATCTTTTGAAATAGCTTATTACAGTGAAGTGATTTTTGCTCTTTACTTGAAGAACTGAGGAAGTGGGACACTGGTTCTTAGTATCAGCCCTGAGTGCTAGTTGAACCAATTGCACTTCTGGCACCAGGTGCTACATGAATACCAAGCTATGGCTCAGATCATACAAATCATGCCAAGCTGTCAATCAAATACCAAACTGATTATTATGTAAATGAACCACATATTTTTTCAACAATGATAATTCACCACTCCACTACATCCAGCAATCATCAAGTCAGTGGTGCCACATTTGAATATTATGAACATGGTTTAACTGTGTAATTAATTGAGTTTCAGATATGAAATTCTTAATTATTTTAGAATTTTTTAGATGTATCTGTTACTAAACTCACTGATGAGGTCAATCTGCAATGTTGTGTATAGGCAACCTTTTAGCAAAAAAGTCACTGTTGTTTTATGACGGTTGTCATCCTACCCATATGACAACTAATACTGAAAAAAATCCCAGTTTCTAATATGACAACTAATACTGAAAAACATCCCAGTTTCTAAAGATACATAGAATTTGTAATTTATAGCAACTTATAAAAAGTGAGTCTGAGGCTTTACAGTGAAGATTTCTGATGAGGGTCTAAGACCATACTGTCATTACTCAAGCAGAAGAAACAACTACTTCTTGTGAAAAAAAATGCTGTTTTTTCAGGTCAGGAATCTTTACACAATGAAGCAACTGCAAATGTTGTAAAGAAGTTTGTAGGACCAAGCCTTTCTTGTCAGTTAACATGTAGGACCAAACCTTTCTCATCCATTACCACCACTACTATGACCTTTGAAATCAGCACACTATTTACATGCAGTAATCACTTGTTTTATTTACATGGCTATCCATCCATTTATTTATTTTTATTTATTGTCATTTGATTACCGTGATAGTCCACTGGGCCAGTACGAGCCCATTTTCACTGGTAGCCCGGGAAGAAAAGCTCCACAGTAAAGAAGTACATAAAGAAATAATTAGCAATTACATAAAACAAATATTCACAAAAGCAATATTCAACAAATATAAAACAACTGTCAGCTCGTTAAAGAATGAATAATATGGTAATAGAAAGGTTGGGATTGCATGAACTACTGCCAAAGAACAACCATTGTTATAATGAGGTCTTATTATGAGATAGTAATTAATTGAGATGTAGCTGTAGGATGTAGAGGAGGAATGGGGGAAGATGTTAGGATTTAAGGGCTGGGGGCTTGGTGTATGTGCAGTTCCAGGATGAGGAGCAGTATGTATGGTGCTAATGAAAGGGTGTTCCAAGCTCTAGCTATGGTATAGGAGTATAGAAGATCACCGGCAGATAGTTTAGGTTTGTGGACCAGCAGAACTTGTTGATTATCAGACATGAGATATATTTTGGGTATATAGTGTCTAAATAGTGAACTAAGGGCAGGACAAAGAAAAGGTTTTTGGATTATTTTATGTGCAGTGATCATCTGCAGGTAATAGAGGTAGTGAGGGAGCTCAAGCCAGTTAAGGGAGAGGAGGGATGTGCAGTGGTGAGTAGATGTCGATACTTTTATGTGGGACAGATGACCCTTCCCTAGAAATTAAGAATGGCAGTACATTTAACTTACACCAGTTGTCACAGGGTGCAGAGTGCATTTTTAAACATATTGAGTCATAACATGGCCCTGTTCACTTTTGTAGTATAGACCAGGCTAATGAACCAGTTATGGTAAAGGAAATACTGAAGTTGTTGTACTATTAAAAAAAAGAGGGATCATTATTTTACGACATTATTTAAACCAAGGATGATTGAGGAGCCCTACTGTGTTTTCCAATAGCTTTTAGTGTGAATTGTAGGTATCAGTGTATCCTTTATAATTTTATAAGTATGTTTGTTTATTAAAATAATATTTTGTTTTGGGTATACATTGTCCCCTTCCCCCAAGCCCCACCTTCCCTCCTTTCTGCTTAAGTCTTCCATGGGAGATGTATATAAACATTATGTCATAGATTCACTGCTGAATATACACATAAACATTATGTTATAGATTTACTGCTGAATATACATATCAACATTGTCATAGATTCACTGCTGAATATGCTTATAAACATGTCATAGACTTACTGCTGAACATATTTATAAACATTGTGTCATAGATTCACTGCTGAATATACTTATAAACGTGTCACAGATTCACTGCTGAATATACTTCTAAACACTGTGTCACAGGTTCACTGCAGAATATACTTATAAACACTATGTCATAGACTCATTGCTGGATATACATATAAACACTATGTCATAGACTCATTGCTGGATACACATACAAACATTATGTTGTAGAGTCACTACTGAATATACTTATAAACACTATGTCATAGATTCACTGCTGAATATATATATAAACACTATGTCGTAGACTCATTGCTGGATACACATACAAACATTATGTTGTAGAGTCACTACTGAATATACTTATAATCATTATGTCATAGATTCACTGCTGAATATACATATAAACACTATGTCGTAGACTCATTGCTGGATACACATACAAACATTATGTCGTAGAGTCACTACTGAAAATACTTATAATCATTATGTCATAGATTCACTGCTGAATATACATATAAACACTATGTCATAGACTCATTGCTGGCTACACATATAAACATTATGTCGTAGAGTTACTGCTGAATATACTTATAAATATTATGTCATAGATTCACTGCTGAATACACACATAAACATTATGATTTACTGCTGAATATACAAATAAACATTATGTCATAGAGTCACTGCTGAATATGCTTATAATCATTATAGAGTACAACGCCCCTTTTGGAATGTACCTCACAAGACATCTGCAGCAGCTGGAAAGGCCACAGAAGTACCTCACAAAGAGGATTACTGGCCTCAAACAAATGCCCTACACTGACCACTCCAAAAAACTCCAGCTTTACTCTGTAGCATATCGCCTACTCCAAGGTGATCTCTGCCTAACATATAAAGCTATGTCAAACCCAGAGCTGCTGGACATGCTATACCTAAAGAAATCCCAATCCCTCCAAGCTACACGCTCTAGGGACCTAAACCTTGTCACCACAATAAACAGGACATACTGGAGGGATAGATTCCTGTCCCAGAGACGTCCTATACTCTGGAACAAGCTACCCATCTATGTCAAGCAAAGTTCTTCATTAGCACTCTTCAAGAAAAATCTTGATGAGTGGATGGGAAATAGGAAATACACCCCGGGGATCACTTTTGTGTCTCTGCTGGACAGTGACACAGGAAAATAACTTTCTTGGGTGGCGTAAGCTATGGAACCTTGCTGACTAGGCTTATGCAGGCCCTTGGGCCAATAGCCTAGTACCTACCTATGAACCTATGAACCTATCATTATGTCATAGAGTCACTGCTGAATACACTGATAAACATGTCATAGATTCACTTCTGAATACATAGACCGCAGAATCCTTTATAAACGCATTCTATGAACACCTTCAGGATTGCATGGATCATGCAATCCCATATAAAACCAAGATTCAATTCTCCAAAGGCAGATGTCCTGTCTGGTGGACCCCAGCCATAAACAAACTATACAATAGAAGGAGGAAGCTACTACATGATAGAGCAAAATCCCAAAAAGGGAAGGCATCTCTGATCAGTATTAGCAAAAAACTACGGGCACTCATAAAATTGTCTAAGGCCAGCTTCGAGAGAAAAATTGCACAGGACACTAAGGATAATCACAAGGCTTTCTTTAGTTATGTTAGGAACCTGGGTGGGAATTGCCAGATATGCTCAGAATTAGTCCAAAATGACAAAAAATACACCAAACCATCAGACATTGCCAACATCCTAGCTGACAGGTTCGTGAATCTCAAGCCAGTTAAGGGAGAGGAGGGATGTGCAGTGGTGAGTAGATGTCGATACTTTTATGTGGGACAGATGACCCTTCCCTAGAAATTAAGAATAGCAGTACATTTAACTTACACCAGTTGTCACAGGGTGCAGAGTGCATTTTTAAACATATTGAGTCATAACATGGCCCTGTTCACTTTTGTGGTATAGACCAGGCTAATGAACCAGTTATAGTAAAGGAAATACTGAAGTTGTTGTACTATTAAAAAAAAGAGGGCTCATTATTTTTACGACATTATTTAAACCAAGGATGATTGAGGAGCCCTACTGTGTTTTCCAATAGCTTTTAGTGTGAATTGTAGGTATCAGTGTATCCTTTATAATTTTATAAGTATGTTTGTTTATTAAAATAATATTTTGTTTTGGGTATACATTGTCCCCTTCCCCCAAGCCCCACCTTCCCTCCTTTCTGCTTAAGTCTTCCATGGGAGATGTATATAAACATTATGTCATAGATTCACTGCTGAATATACACATAAACATTATGTTATAGATTTACTGCTGAATATACATATCAACATTGTCATAGATTCACTGCTGAATATGCTTATAAACATGTCATAGACTTACTGCTGAATATATTTATAAACATTGTGTCATAGATTCACTGCTGAATATACTTATAAACGTGTCACAGATTCACTGCTGAATATACTTCTAAACACTGTGTCACAGGTTCACTGCAGAATATACTTATAAACACTATGTCATAGACTCATTGCTGGATATACATATAAACACTATGTCATAGACTCATTGCTGGATACACATACAAACATTATGTTGTAGAGTCACTACTGAATATACTTATAAACACTATGTCATAGATTCACTGCTGAATATACATATAAACACTACGTCATAGACTCATTGCTGGATACACATACAAACATTATGTTGTAGAGTCACTACTGAATATACTTATAATCATTATGTCATAGATTCACTGCTGAATATACATATAAACACTATGTTGTAGACTCATTGCTGAATACACATACAAACATTATGTCGTAGCGTCACTACTGAAAATACTTATAATCATTATGTCATAGATTCACTGCTGAATATACATATAAACACTATGTCATCGACTCATTGCTGGCTACACATATAAACATTATGTCGTAGAGTCACTACTGAATATACTTATAATCATTATGTCATAGATTCACTGCTGAATATACATATAAACACTATGTCATAGACTCATTGCTGGCTACACATATAAACATTATGTCATAGAGTCACTGCTGAATATGCTTATAATCATTATAGAGTACAACGCCCCTTTTGGAATGTACCTCACAAGACATCTGCAGCAGCTGGAAAGGCCACAGAAGTACCTCACAAAGAGGATTACTGGCCTCAAACAAATGCCCTACACTGACCACTTCAAAAAACTCCAGCTTTACTCTGTAGCATATCGCCTACTCCGAGGTGATCTCTGCCTAACATATAAAGCTATGTCAAACCCAGAGCTGCTGGACATGCTATACCTAAAGAAATCCCAATTCCTCCGAGCTACATGCTCTAGGGACCTAAACCTTGTCACCACAATAAACAGGACATGCTGGAGGGATAGATTCCTGTCCCAGAGACGTCCTATACTCTGGAACAAGCTACCCATCTATGTCAAGCAAAGTTCTTCATTAGCACTCTTCAAGAAAAATCTTGATGAGTGGATGGGAAATAGGAAATACACCCCGGGGATCACTTCTGTGTCTCTGCTGGACAGTGACACAGGAAAATAACTTTCTTGGGTGGCGTAAGCTATGGAACCTTGCTGGCTAGGCTTATGCAGGCCCTTGGGCCAATAGCCTAGTACCTACCTATGAACCTATGAACCTATCATTATGTCATAGAGTCACTGCTGAATACACTGATAAACATGTCATAGATTCACATCTGAATACACAGACCGCAGAATCCTTTATAAACGCATTCTATGAACACCTTCAGGATTGCATGGATCATGCAATCCCATATAAAACCAAGATTCAATTCTCCAAAGGCAGATGTCCTGTCTGGTGGACCCCAGCCATAAACAAACTATACAATAGAAGGAGGAAGCTACTACATGATAGAGCAAAATCCCAAAAAGGGAAGGCATCTCTGATCAGTATTAGCAAAAAACTACGGGCACTCATAAAATTGTCTAAGGCCAGCTTCGAGAGAAAAATTGCACAGGACACTAAGGATAATCACAAGGCTTTCTTTAGTTATGTTAGGAACCTGGGTGGGAATTGCCAGATATGCTCAGAATTAGTCCAAAATGACAAAAAATACACCAAACCATCAGACATTGCCAACATCCTAGCTGACAGGTTCAGTGCAAACTTCTCCACCCCCTCCCCACCAAAAGGGCAAATATCTATCCCAGCAGAGTGCTGTCCCCCCTGACATCTCAGATGCTCAAGTAAGAGCCACCCTCTCCAAAGCAAAAAACACAGCATCAATGGGATCAGACGGTGTCCCGGGATGCATCCTACATGAACTCCAAGAAGAGCTAAACCCAAACATAAAACTACTGTTCAAGTCTCAGCCTTACTACAGCATATGTACCCAAAGTGTGGCATACAGCAACAGTGGTCCCTCTCCACAAAGGTGGTGCCTCAATGAATCCTGGAAACTATTGCCCCATAAGCCTGACTAGCTTGGTCTGCAAAGCTATGGAAAGGATCATCATGGACCTCATAAATAAAGATATTGGGGACCTACAGACACTGGATCCTACCCAGTTCAGCTTTGTTAAGGGCAGATCCTGCCTCTTAAACC
This sequence comes from Protopterus annectens, assembly GCF_019279795.1. NCBI lineage: Eukaryota > Metazoa > Chordata > Ceratodontiformes > Protopteridae > Protopterus > Protopterus annectens. The sequence continues at coordinate 61,290,927 of NC_056745.1, forward strand.
TGGTCAATTTCTTTGAAACAGTCACCAAGGCCATTGACAAGGGGAAGGTGGTCCACACAGCCTACCTGGACCTCACAAAAGACTTCGATACAATACCCCACTTGGGCATTATAGATAAGCTCACCAGCTTAAATATAAACACCTATGTCACTAGATGGGTTGCAAACTGGCTCAAGGACAGAACCCACATGGTTAGAATTGCTGGATCCATGTCAGACTCCAAACCAGTTACAAGTGGTGTCCCACAAGGCTCAGTCCTGGGACCTCTCTTGTTCGGTATATATTTCTCGGAGGTACAGGCCAACACGGAAGGACTGTGGCTGACCAAGTTCGCAGATGACTGCAAACTGGACACCATAATTGACTCTCCAGCCGACACAAGCATCCTCCAAAAGGGCCTCATAGAAACAGACAACTGGTGCCAGAGCCATGGCCTCAAGCTAAATGCCAAAAGTGTATAGTCATCCCTTTGGCAAAACAAAGTGCCCACAAATTACCACATAGGTGGTAATCCATTAAGTACAGAAGAAGTAATTAGGGACCTGGGGACCCAAGTTGATAGCAATCTCGCATTTGACAACCACGTGGCCAAAGTGGGTAGAAAAACATTTTATATAGCCCACCTAATCATGAAGGGATTCACATCTAGATCAGGGGAGGTCATCGTGCCTATTTACTCAGCCCTCATCAGGACCATAATTGAGTACAATGCCCCTTTTGGGATGTACCTTACCAGACACCTGCAGCAACTGGAAAGACCCCAAAAGTACCTCACCAAGAGGATCAAAGGGCTCAAACAGATGCCATATGCTGCCCGGTTAAAGAAACTCCAGCTCTACTCAGTGGCATACCACCTGCTCTGAAGCGATCTGTGCCTGACATATAAAGCCATGTCCAACCCGGAATTAATGGACATGCTGCACCTCAGAAAATCCAAATCCCATCGAGCTACACGCTCGAGAGACTTGAACCTCAGCACTGAAATAAATAGGACATGCTGGAGAGACAGATTCATAACCCAGAGGCTCCCTTCACTCTGGAATAAAATCCCAGTCCAGGCTAGGCAGAGTCCCTCATTGGCTCTCTTCAAGAGGAATCTTGATGAGTGGATGGGAGATCATAGGTTTACCCCGGGCATCACTTCTGTTTCACTGTTAGACTGATGAAGTCTATTTTAGTAGATGAAAGCGCTCAACCTATATGTTTTTAAACTAATAAATTGAGTTTACAGAGGCTGTACTGTTACTCCGTTTGTGCCAGTGCTTTTAAAGGTTCATGTTGTAACCAGGAACTGACTGGTTTGTTATATTTTATATAATCCCAAATAAAACTAAGACCCAATCCTCCAAAGGCAGAAGTCCTGTCTGGTGGACCCCAGCCATAAACAAACTATACAATAGAAGGAGGAAGCTACTACATGATAGAGCAAAATCCCAAAAAGGGAAGGCATCTCTGATCAGTATTAGCAAAAAACTATGGGCACTCATAAAATCGTCTAAGGCCAGCTTCGAGAGAAAAATAGCACAGGACACTAAGGATAATCACAAGGTTTTCTTTTATTATGTTAGGAACCTGGGTGGCAATTCCCAGATATGCACAGAATTAGTCCAAAATGACAAAAAAATACACCGAACCCACAGACATTGCCAACATCCTAGCTGACAGGTTCAAAGCAAACTTCTCCCACCCCTCCCCACCAAAAGGGCAAATATCTATCCCAGCAGAGTGCTGCCCCCCTGACATCTCAGATGCTCAGGTAAGAGCTGCCCTCTCCAAGGCAAAAAACACCACATCAATGGGACCAGACGGTGTCCCGGGCTGCGTCCTACATGAACTCCAAGAAGAGCTAAACACAAACATAAAACTACTGTTCAATCTCAGCCTTACTACAGGATATGTACCCAAAGAGTGGCGTACAGCAACAGTGGTCCCTCTCCACAAAGGTGGTGCCTCAACGGATCCTGGAAACTATCGCCCCATAAGCCTGACTAGCTTGGTCTGCAAAGCTATGGAAAGTATCATCATGGACCTCATAAATAAAGATATTGGGGACCTACAGACACTGGATCCTACCCAGTTCGGCTTTGTTAAGGGCAGATCCTGCCTCTTAAACCTGGTTGATTTCTTTGAAACAGTCACCAAGGCCATTGACGAGTGGAAGGTGGTCCACACAGCCTACCTGGACCTCGCAAAAGCCTTCGATAAAGTACCCCACTCAGGCATTATAGATAAGCTCACCAGCTTAAATATAAACCCCTATGTCACTAGATGGGTTGCAAACTGGCTCAAGGACAGAACCCACATGGTTAGAATTGCTGGAGCCATGTCAGACTCCAAATCAGTTACAAGTGGCATCCCACAAGGCTCAGTCCTGGGACCTCTCTTGTTCGGTATATATTTCTAGGAGGTACAGGCCAACACGGAAGGACTGTGGCTGACCAAGTTCGCAGATGACTGCAAACTGGGCGCCATAATCGACTCTCCAGCTGACACAAGCATCCTCCAAAAGGGCCTCATAAAAATAGACAACTGATGCCAGAGCCATGGCCTCAAGCTAAACGCCAAAAGGTGTATAGTCATCTCCTTTGGCAAAAACAAAGTGCCCACAAATTACCACATAGGTGGTAATCCATTAAGTACAGAAGAAGTAATTAGGGACCTGGGGACCCAAGTTGATAGCAATCTCTCATTTGACAACCACATGGCCAAAGTGGTTAGAAAAACATTTTATATAGCCCACCTAATCATGAAGGGATTTACATCTAGATCAGGGGAGGTCATCGTGCCTCTTTACTCATCCCTCATCAGGCCCATAATTGAGTACAATGCCCCTTTTGGGATGTACCTTACCAGACACCTGCAGCAACTGGAAAGACCCCAAAAGTACCTCACCAAGAGGATCAAAGGGCTCAAACAGATGCCATATGCTGCCCGGTTAAAGAAACTCCAGCTCTACTCAATGGCATACCGCCTGCTCAGAGGCGATAGGTGCCTGATATATAAAGCCATGTCCAACCCAGAATTAATGGACATGCTGCACCTCAGAAAATCCAAATCCCATCGAGCTACGTGCTCGAGAGACTTGAACCTCAGCATTGAAATAAATAGGACATGCTGGAGGGACAGATTCATAACCCAGAGGCTCCCTTCACTCTGGAATAAAATCCCAGTCCAGGTTAGGCAGAGTCCCTCATTGACTCTCTTCAAGAGGAATCTTGATGAGTGGATGGGAGATCATTGGTTTACCCCGGGTATCACTTCTGTGTCACTGTTAGACAGAGGCACAGTATACTAACCTCAAAAAAGGGCATAGCAAAATTAATTTAAAATGGGTGTCGAAAGCCAAACACACTCTGGCTAGGCTTATAAATGCCCTAGGGCAGATAGCCTAGTAAGAACCTATGAACCTATGAACCTATGAACTAACCTCAAAAAAGGGCATAGCAAAATTAATTTAAAATGGGTGGTGAAAGCCGAACACACTCTGGCTAGGCTTATAAATGCCCTAGGGCAGATAGCCTAGTATGAACCTATGAACCTATGAACATAAACATTATGATTTGCTGCTGAATATACATATAAACATTATGTTATAGATTTACTGCTAAATATACTTATAAACATTATGTCATAGAGTCACTGCTGAATACACATATAAACACTATGTCATACACTCTTTGCTGAATACACATATAAACATTATGTCACAGATTCGCTGCTCAATATACTTATAAACATTATGTCATAGAGTCACAGCTGAATATACTTATAAACATTATGTCATAGATTCACTGCTGAATACACACATAAAGATTATGTCATGGATTTACTGCTGAATATACATATAAACGTTATGTCGTAAAATCACTGCTGAATGTACTTATAAACATTATGTCATAGATTCAATGTTGAATACACACACAAACATTATGTTATAGATTTACTGCTGAATATACATATAAACATTATGCCATAGAGTCACTGTTGAATACACACATAAATATGATGTTATAGACTCATTGCTGGATACACATAGAAACATTATGTCAAAGATTCATTGCTGACTATACTTATAAACACTGTGTCATAGAATCACTGCTGAATATACATATAAACACTATGTCATAGATTTACTGATGAATACACTTATGAATATTATGTCATAGAGTCACTGCTGAATATACTTTTTCTCAAGCACTTTGGATAATTTTTATATTTTATTGTCATTTTTCAACTGATTGTTTACACACATCAGTGAACATTTTAGTTTCAAATTTAAAATACACGAAATAGATAGATAGACAGGCATATTAATACTTCCTTTTTTGCAGAAAAGACACCTGATCTGCACCCTTCATAACCCCCAACACCCACAGATATAGAATAAGTGACTGCCCTCTCCCATTTACCTTGCATAATGAATGTTTGATACATGACTATGTGTAATGACTTCAGTATGGCACATGGCCATAAATATAGTCTATGTGTTGCACATGATTCTGTATAATGATATAATCATAGTGCATAACTAAGTGTAATGGCTCAGTGTGGTACACAACTATGTATAATCATATCATTCTGGTACATAACTAAGTGTAAGGGCATCAGTGTGGTACACAACTATGTATAATGATATCACTGTGGTACATCACTAAGTGTAATGACATCTGTGTGGTACACAACTATGTATAAAGATATCATTGTGGTATGTAATGAAGTGTAATGACATCAGTGTGATACATGACTGTATAAAAATATTGTTGTGGTACATAACTAAGTGTAATGACAACAGTGTGGTACATGATTATATATTAAGTTTATTTGTGGTACATGACTAAGTGTAATGACATTAGTGTGGTACATGACTATGTATACAGATATCACTGTGGTACGTAACTAAGTGTAATGACATTAGTGTGGTACACAACTATGTATAAAGATATCACTCTGGTACATAAGTAAGTGTAATGACATCTGGGTGGTATTCTACTATGTATAAAGTCATCATTGTGGTATGTAACTAAGTGCAATGACATCAGAGTGGTACATGACCATATATAAAGATATTGTGGTACTTAACTAAGTGTAATGACATTGGTGTGGTGCACAACTATGTATAATGATATCACTGTGGTACACCACTATGTGAAATAACACCAGTGTGTTAAACTATGTATAATGATAGCACTGTGGTACATAACTAAGTGTAATGACATAAGTGTGTTACATGATTTTGCATAAAGATATAATTTTGGTACATAACTAAGTGTAATGATATCAGAGTGGTACATGATTATGTATAAAGTTTTATTGTGGTACACAACTAAGTTTAATTACATCAGTGTGGTACATGACTATGTATAATGATATCACTGTGTTACATCACTAAGTGTAATGACATCAGTGTGGTACACAGCTATGTATAATGATATCACTGTGGTACATCATTAATTGCAATGACATCAGTGTGGTACATGACTATGTATAAATATATCATTGTGGTACATCATGTAGTGTAATTACATCAGTCTGATACACAACTATGTATAAAGATATAATTGTGGTACATAACTAAGTGTAATGACATCTGTGTGGGGCACAACTATGCATAATGATATCACTGTGTTACATCACTAAGTGTAATGACATCAGTGTGGTACACAGCTATGTATAATGATATCACTGTGGTACATCATTAATTACAATGGCATCAGTGTGGTACTTGACTATGTATAAATATATCATTGCTGTACATCATGTAGTGTAATGACATCAGTCTGATACACAACTATGTATAAAGATATCATTGTGGTACATAACTAAGTGTAATGACATCTGTGTGGTGCACGACTATGCATAATGATATCACTGTGGTACATCACTAAGTGTAATGACATCAGTGTGGTACCTGACTATGTATAAAGATATTGTAGGACATAACTACGTTTAATGATATCAATGTGGTACGTGACTATGTATAATGATATAATTGTGGGACATAACTAAGTGTAATGATATTGGTGTGGTATATGACTATGTATAATGATATTGTGAGTCATAACTAAGTTTAATGATATTGGTGTGGTACATGACTATGTATAATATCACTGTGATACATCATAAGTGTAATGACATCAGTGTGATGCACTACTATGTATAATGATATCACTGTGGGGCTTAACTAAGTTTAATGGTATCAGTGTGGTACGTGACTGTATAATGCTATCACTGTGGTGCACTAAGTGTAATGACATTAGTGTGGTATGTGACTATGTATAAAGATATCACTGTGGTACATAACTAAGTGTAATGACAGTGTGGTACACATGTATGTATAAAGATATCATTGTGGTACATAACTAAGTGTAATGATATCCGTGTGATACACAAGTATGTATAATGATATCACTGTGGTACATAACTAAGTGTAATGGCATCAGTGTGGTACATGACTATGTATAATGATATTGTGGACATAACTAAATTTAATGATATCGGTGTGGTACATGACTATGTATAATGATATCACTGTGGTACATTATAAGTTTAATGACATCTGTGTGCTACACTACTATGTATAAAGATATCATTGTGGTACATAACTAACTGTAATGACAGTGTGGTACATGGCTTTGAGTATTGGTTGTGTGCTACATGACTGTATAATTATATAATCGTAGTACATAACTAAGTGCAATGGCATCAGTGTGGTACACAGCTATGTATAATAATGTGGTATATAACTAAGTGTAATGACATTAGTATGGTACAGGACTTTCTGTAAAGATATCACTGTAGTACATTAACTGTAATGACATCAGTGTGGTACATGAGTATCTCTAAGGATATTGTGGTACATAACTATGTGTAATAACATCAGTGTGGTACATGACTATGTATAAAGATATCACTGTGGTACATAACTAACTGTGATGACATCAGTGTGGTAAACAACTATGTATAATGATATCACTGTGGTACATAAAGTATAATGACATCTTTGTGGTACATGACTATGTATAAAGATATCATTGTGGTATGTAACTAAGTGTAATGACATCAGTGTGGTACATGACAGTACAAAGATATCACTGTGGTGCATAACTAATTGTAATGACATCTGTGTGGTACACGACTATGTATAATGATATTATTGTGGGGCATAACTAAGTTTAATTATATCGGTGTGGTACATGACTATGTATAATGATATTGTGGGACATAACTAAGCAATGATATCGGTGTGGTATGTGACTATGTATAATGATATCACTGTGGTACATAACTAAGTGTAATGGCATCAGTGTCTTACGTGACTATGCATAAATATATTGTGGTACATAACTAAGTGTAATGACATCTGTGTGATACACAACTATTTATAATGATATAATTGTGGGACATGACTAAGTTTAATGATATCGGTGTGGTACATGACTATGTATAAAGATATCACTGTGGTACATAACTAAGTGCAATGACATCTGTGTGGTACACGATTATGTATAATGGTATCACTGTGGACATAACTAAGTATAATGATATTGGTGTGGTATGTGACTATGTATAATGATATCATTGTGGTACATAACTAAGTGTAATGGCATCAGTGTGGTGATTACATCAGTGTGGTACATGACAGTATAAAGATATCACTGTGGTGCATAACTAAGTGTAATGACATCTGTGTGGTACACGACTATGTATAATGATACCATTGTGGGACATAACTAAGTTTAATTATATTGGTGTGGTACATGACTATGTATAATGATATTGTGGGACATATCTAAGCAATGATATCGGTGTGGTATGTGACTATGTATAATGCTATCACTGTGGTACATAACTAAGTGTAATGGCATCAGTGTGGTACGTGACTATGTATAAATATATTGTGGTACATAAGTAAGTGTAATGACATCTGTGTGGTACACAACTATTTATAATGATTTCATTGTGGGACATAACTAAGTTTAATGATATCTGTGTGGTACATGACTATGTATAATGCTGTCACTGTGGTACATAACTAAGTGTAATGACATCTGGATGGTACATGACTATGTATGAAGATATTGTGGTACATAACTAAGTGCAATGACATCAGTGTGGTACATGACTATGTATAAAGATATCACTGTGGTACATAACTAAGTGTAATGACATCTGTGTGGTACACGATTATGTATAATGGTATCACTGTGGACATAACTAAGTATAATGATATTGGTGTGGTATGTGACTATGTATAATGATATCACTGTGGTACATAACTAAGTGTAATGGCATCAGTGTGGTACTTATCTATGTATAATGCTATCACTGTGGTGATATCATTGTGGGACATAACTAAGTTTAATGATATTGGTGTGGTACGTGACTATGTATAATGATAGCACTGTGGTGCATAACTAAGTGTAATGACATCTGTGTGGTACACGACTATATATAATGATATCACTGTGGTACATAACTAAGTGTAATTGCATCAGTGTGGTACGTGACTATGTATAAAGATATTGTGGTATGTAACTAAGTGTAATGGCATCAGTGTGGTACGTGACTGTATATAAAGATATCACTGTGGTACATAAGTGTGATGAAATCTGTGTGGTACACAACTATGTATAATGATATCACTGTGGTGTATCACTAAGTGTAATGACATCAGTGTGGTACACAACTATGTGTAATGATATCACTTCAGTACATCACTAAGTGTAATGATATCATTGTGGTATATGTGTATGTATAATGTTATCACTGAGGTACATCACGAAATATAATGACATCAGTCTGGTACACTACTATGTATAAAGATATCATTGTGGTACATAACTAAGTGTAGTGACAGCAATGTGGCATGTAACTATGTATATTGATACCATCCCGGTACATATCTAAATGTAATGGCATCAGTGTGGCATGTGACTGTGTATAACAATATCATTGTGGTACATAATTAACTGTAATGACATCAGTGTTGTACATGGCTATCTATAGTGATATCATGGTACATAACTAAGTGTAATTACACCTGTGTGGTATATGACTGTGTGCTGCCACTCTCAACCTCAGCATCACATGAAATTATTGTACTTCCTCATTCATTATGTGCTAATATAAAGCCCCAGACTCCACCCTGAGCTGTAGTCCTAGCTAGAAACCTCTATCCTTACTCCAGAATGAGTGAGTAGGCATTTTTGTAGTTCAATACCCTCTTTCCAGGCAACTCCTCAAAGATCAAATTCACAGCTGGAAGACAAGCCTCCTGGGTCACACTCAAGCTTTTGCTCCGTGGCACCTTACAGCTGGCAAACAAGAAATATTTCTACATCCTGAACCTTTAAAGTGACTTCCTTTCATATTACTTCTCTTAGTAAGATAATACATTTCACAACAGCTGACTTTTCACGCATAGTCCTTTACTTTAATTAGCAAACCAACAACACACAGCAGACCATAACTGGATTATGAAGGATTTATTTTCCGTTTCGCTGTGGTAAAAATTCTCAGCTGTCTTGGACAGCAAATCTCGGGCAAACTACAGTTCTTGTCTATTCAGAGAACAGTCTAATATCTTCCTCACCTATATGTTTTTCACAAAGTGTTGCTTGAACTAATAATAGCACTAGTAAAGTCTTAGCTAATTTGTAAATGGATTAAATGTTCAGTAATACCAGTAATGAAGGTAAAATAAATAAAACTATTCCATTTTAGTAACGTGGTAATTAGGCTTGAAAAGGAATTGTACTTTATAGAACTATTTCATTTAATGAGATCAGCTGTACATGATGACTATTCAAAACACTATACAAATCTCATGTTTTGGTATAGAACAACAGCTAAAAAAGGTACTTATGAAGTATTTACAGGGGTGTGGTCTAACGGTCAAGATGTTTACCTCACAGACACAAAGTACAGGGTTTGATTCTCACCCTTAGTAAAATAGATTAGGATTAAAATGGTCCATGAGGACAGTTAGCCTAGTACTTATCTATAAACCTATGAACAATGCATAATGCATGAACACACAAAGGTAATAAGAACATCTGCTTTTATAAACCAAATGCAGCAGATTGCAATCCAGGTTTTTGAATGGCAGTCTTATAAAAATAACAGGGCTATTCCCCAATTCTTTTCTCAGCTGTGGTACCTTATGTGCAGAATTTGCATGTCCTGTTTTCATCCCATTCCCTAAACTTGTCATGTAGATGTGGATGCCTAGTGTGAATGAGTGTGTGTATTTGTGCATGTGTGGCAGTCTGAGTGCCAGGATCTGTTCCTATTCCCCTACAATCATTAATGATAAAGCAGGTAATCAGAGAATGAATATCAAAAATGTCAAATGACTTAATGAGCAAATGAATGAAGGAATGAAATGAAAATCTGCCTGTCTTAGGAGATGTCTTATTTTATTTTGTCTTGAACGTGTGACAACAAAAGTGCACTACAAAACACTGTTGTGAGATTGTACTGACTCATCTTTGTTTTTTAGGCATGATTTGTATGTCCCCCATGATGCCTAAAGAAAAATGCATGTATATTTGAGTTTTACCCAGATTATTCCAGTTTAAACCTTTGTACATTTAATTATGGACCTTTGTTACATTCTTTTACTCTAGATGGTATGACACATTTTGCTTTGGCAGAGGGTTGCAACTTTATCAGATGGTGTTAAGGCTGCTAGATTTTAGCTGTCATTTAACATAATGTGATGCTGGGTATCAGATAACCACAACAGCATGAAGCAATCATTTATCTTAGATACTCGGGCTTAGTGATAAAATTTAACCTTAGCAGATAACCTGTAGCCTGAGCATTTTAATTTTGCATTGAGCAAATATTTAAGAACAAATCATTGTTTTTATACTTGAGTAGGGACATTCCACATGCTGACCTTGTTAAACTGTAAGTATTGTAAGCAGCTGTAACATCTCCTTGATACAGTGTAATAAAGCTCAGGTCATGCTTCAGGTGATCATGATTTGAAAAGCACTCCAGGTGCTCTCCATAGTGGCTAAGGATGGATAGCTGATGCTGACCTGTAGAACCTGGACAAGGGACTTGGTTTGGTCCAACCACAAAGGTACCACCTTGTAGAAATCCCTAGGTTTCAGCTCTGTGCAACAGTGACCAGACAAACATAAGCCAAACTAACAATTGCTCACACTCTAGCCGTAGTTCTCAACCTCATAAAACATGTAATATGGACAAAGCTTAAAATAATGGGATACAGAGACCTAAAATAGTAATGGATTTTAACCATTGCTCTTGTAAACTTGAAAGTTGCTAAAATTACAAGATTTCATTAGCATGCATTTTCTGAAAGATATGAAGTCTGAAACCCAAATGTCTGCAGTATTTAATAACTTTAATCCTAAGTGATTTTCCAGAAAACTGTACGTTTTAAGAGAAACAGACCAAAATTATGAGGCAAAAATCTGGACAGTTGAGAGGTATGTTGAGTAGCAGGTCTTAGTGCATCAGGGCATCACATCATACTTGGGGATACAAAGTAAAAAACTCAATCCTGTGAAATAAAATGACCTGTTGGTGGTCAGGTCTGACATGCATTGTTGGTGCATAAAATTAGAGCCAAACAAAACAAATGCCCATTTGAAAGAGGTTCTCTTCCCACAAAGTGACGTGGGTGTCATGGTAGGATGTGATAAGGGAATGATTGGGCCTCTAGGTTGCTAAATGGGCTTGATGCTCAAACCTGGAAGGCAAAAAATATTTAAACAAAGACTAAAGTACTCAACAATCATATTTGGAAGACCATTTTCAGAAGCAATGTAATTTCTATTTGTTTTTATGACATGTTGAAAGTGGGTGATACGAGGGGGTACTTACTTCCTTGCAGAATGTATGAGGGAAATTACATCTCTGTCTCTTTCTGGTTTAAAATAATCAATCATACCAGCTTGCTTAGGAATGCTTTCTGCTGATAGTTTGCATTTTTTGGTAATTTGCTACACTTTTAGGCAGTTCCTTGATGACTTAGTAGCCAATCAGATATTAAGAAGTAAGAAGCCAGTTTTTTTCATTAGAAGTCACCCATGGCAATAATGTGGTAAAGAAGTCTGCTAGGGACCCTGTGTATGATGCTGTGTAAAGTGGGTAAAGGTGCCACTCAAATAAAAAAAAATAGATGGAGTCGCATATGTGCACCTCAGCTCAGCTCAGAAATAAATGAATATGAACAGTCTTAAATATGTCTATTTTCTGATGAAGCTCTGGTGTTCTAATGAAGCATTTTTGTTTATGTTTTTTTTTTATTTCAAACACATTTCTCTTATTTTGTATATATTATACACAGTCCATCTCATGGCTTAACAAAAGCTGCTGAATTTTTTATCAGGTTATCAACTAGAAAACTAAAATAAATACAATAGCTGTCTAAAGGGCAGCAGAAAGTAATTACATTTGTTTTGCACAGAGATAATTTTGAAAGCTTTTTAGTACATATTGAAACATTCATCACACAAGTGGGTTGCTTTGTCACACAAAGTGCTGTATGCCTTTGACAGAATCATATTTGACTTTTTTTCATAACTCTTAACATAATTAACTGGACCGAATGGGCATTTAGTCTTTTTACTGACAAAAGGAGATTTGTCTTAACTCTTTAATTTGAGAGGAGAAGGAAATCACCTTTTTCATACATTCAGACATCTTTTAAATTATAATTAACATTTTTTATGGTTCACTGGTATGTTTAGAATGCTTTCATTTAGGAGAAAAATATTTTCCTAGATTCAATGTAATTTTAAATCACTTTCTTTTTATATACTGGAAATGTCTGTATGCATAATAAATGGTTTATTTGATTAGCTTCTTTCACATTAGATTCTGCCACACGAAGAAGAGGAAAATAAGTTAATATTTAAGTATTTAGTTATTCAGATTGCTGCATAGTATAATGTGACAAATTAGATATACTGCAATACAATACAATACATTATTAAAAATTAGTAGTAAATATGTGGCAAAAATGTGATTTAAAATAGATTCTTATAAAAGCATAGACTTTGTTGACATTTGTATAATTCCTAATTTCCTTAAATATATGGAATATGTAGGAGGAAGGTGTTTTCATGCATAAAACCTTACATTATTTATTTTGTATAAATCTGCATGATGAACGACTGTCGCATATTAACTCTTTAATACCCTTCTTTTGTTTTGAAACTCCTTACCTTTTGCTAAACATAGACTTTTTTTTATTTATCAAGCTGTTGAGTGTCTGGTATGCAAAAACAACTATTCTATAAAGATCTTTAAGCTAGGTAACACAACATTAATGGAGCAAGTGCATCTGCTTTAGTTTTAGGTTATCTGACTTTAAATCTTGTGCTCAAACCTAGTGATGCTAATACAGTTGTGAATATTAGAAATAATACTGGGAGAGTGGTAATATATAAAATGTCTGGTTCTGCAGACAAGATATAGAATCACAGCTCCATAAGTAAGCACTAGGCAATCAGTCTACTGACCATTACATGCACAGGCCAAAGTTCCCACTAGCCATGAAAAAAGCAAGACAAGACAGGTCAGGGAGAATTTGAGGCTTCCCATCCACATAACTAGATTTACCTTGAAGGTGGAAAAAGCAGTCTGCTTTACAAGTAATGGAAGTTTGTTCAAGATGTGGGGGATACATGGAGATATCAGTTTATCAGATATTTGGCCGGATAACATCTACCTGAAAACAGCTGGACGTATAAGTGAATTTAAGTACACTTTTATCTGCTCTTTTGCATATAGTATTGTATTTAATTAATTTATTTGTGATTTTCACTGAATATTAACTCAACTGAAGTTGTGGCTGTCTCTCTACAGAGTACTTTTTAAAATTTCTGAGTAGCCATTGATAGCAGTGGGGGATAGTTTCAGCTCATCACTAACATCCTGTCTTGCCTTATATAAGTGGTACATTTTGAGTTATCTCTGCTTAATATCAGAGCTTTGGCTGGCTAACATCTACCTGAAATCAGCTGGACGTATAAGTGAATTTAAGTACACTTTTATCTGTACTTTTGCATATAGTATTGTATTTAATTTATTTATTTGTGTTTTTCACTGAATAGTAACTCAACTGAAGTTGTGGCTGTCTCTCTACAGAGTACTTTTTAGAATTTCTGTGTAGCCATTGATAGCAGTGGGGGTAGTTTCAGCTCATCACTAACATTCTGTCTTGCCTTATATAAGTGGTACATTTTGAGTTATCTCTGCTTAATATCAGAGCTTTGGCTGGCTAACATCTACCTGAAATCAGATGGATGTATAAGTGAATTTAAGTACACTTTTATCTGCACTTTTGCATATAGTATTGTATTTAATTTATTTATTTGTGTTTTTCACTGAATATTAACTCAACTGAAGTTGTGGCTGTCTCTCTACAGAGTACTTTTTAGAATTTCTGTGTAGCCATTGATAGCAGTGGGGGTAGTTTCAGCTCATCACTAACATCCTGTCTTGCCTTATATAAGTGATACGTTTTGAATTATCTCTGCTTAATATCAAAGCTTTGGCTGGCTAACATCTACCTGAAATCAGCTGGACGTTTAAGTGAATTTAAGTACACTTGTATCTGCTCTTTTGCATATAGTATTGTATTTAATTTATTTATTTGTGTTTTTCACTGAATATTAACTCAACTGAAGTTGTGGCTGTCTCTCTACAGAGTACTTTTTAGAATTTCTGTGTAGCCATTGATAGCAGTGGGGGGTAGTTTCAGCTCATCACTAACATCCTGTCTTGCCTTATATAAGTGATATATTTTGAGCTATATCTGCTTAATATCAGAGCTTTGGCCAGCTAACATATACCTGAAATCAGTTGGACATTTAAGTGAATTTAAGTACACTTTTATCTGCTCTTTTGCATATAGTATTGTATTTAATTTATTTATTTGTGTTTTTCACTGAATATTAACTCAACTGAAGTTGTGGCTGTCTCTCTACAGTTAGTTCCCCACCCACCCTTCCTGTTCTTATTTTGGTATTAATATTGGTGGCTTTGAAATTGCCCACCCCTCTTGTAGATTTGTATTTGGATACTCATTCTAGGCCCATCTCATTTACTCACTCAACTGAGTGCAGTGAGATCGTATTCTGATTTCAGGCACTCCTACTGTGTACAAAGAGAGCATTTGGGAAGAACAACCCCTGTAGCCTCTTAATCCTGCTCTGTTCCTTCCCTCCAAAAAAAAAAGTATATATATATATATATATATATATTATTCATCTGCTCTTACTATAACTGTCTTAGTTGCTCTTCTGCATGCTATCTGTTCAGTCACTCTTACTCTGCACTTATTACTACTTGTTAGTAGCCTTCTAATTTACTGCCTTCTACACTTGTCTTTTAGTTATTTGTTAATTTAATTGCATTTATTTGAACTGTATTTGCCTTAGTGTTGCTACACGCTCGGGTCTGCTGGCCTGCACTACAATTTGAATTGTATTTACTCCTGTTTTAGCTTCTTTTCTGTGACAAAAAAAAAATCTAAGCTTGTTTCCTGCCTTTCCTGTAACTAGTCAAGTCCAGATACAGACTTGCTGTATCCAGGACTGTTGGTAAGCTTCTGAGCCCCCCAAGCCTTTCTGTGCTGGAGGGAAGCCTTCTAGCTTATCAGTGGGAATGGTAAGCACTAGGTAGACTATCTAGCACAGTAAGAGTGGGTTTTGGCCCTGAAATTGTAGTTCATTGGCCATTTGGGCAGTTTTTCCATCTCTTTCTACTTTATGGTTAAAAGCCTGTTTTGCATTTGGTCCTCGCCTTTCCTATAACTAGTGTAATCCAGGTACAGATTTGCTGTATCCAGGACTGCTGGTAAGCTTCTGAGTCCTCAAGTCCTTCTATGTTGGAGAAGAAGCCTTCTAGCTTATCAGTGGGAGTGGTAAGCACTAGGTAACCTGTCTACCATGATAAGAGATGTTCTTGGCCCAAAAATTGTAGTTTATTGACCATTTGGAGAGTTTGTCCATCTCTTTCAACTTTCTGGTTTAAAAGACCACATCTGCGCTTGTTTCCTATCTTTCCTGTAACTAACCTACTGGTAGCACTAGAAAGCCTTAAACTGATGCAAGCCTTCTAGCTTAGGAGAGAGACTTTTGTAATTAAGTATCAGTTTTCTGTACTTTCTTGCTGTAATTAACTGTTTCCAACTAAACACAGATTTTCCAGCATTTATTGTGATTTAAAAGCTTGTTTTTTTCACATATTGTACTCTTTTGACTGCCTGCACTTTTAAAAAGTTGTTTTTTCTTTAAATAATTTGTTTAACTGTTGCAGGCTACACACTAAAGTGTGATAGCCTTTTCTGATCGTTTGTAGTCGTTTAAAGCTGTTTTAAGTGTATTTTTACTGTTTTTGCCTTATCTTTTCAAAAAAACCCCAAAAAAACAAAATAAAATCCTTGTTTCCCACCTTTCTAAGTTAGTATAGTCCAGTTTTCAGGCTAGTGCTGAATTCAGGGCTGTGATACTAGTTTCTGAGTTGCCCATACCTTACTTGGATAGAAGGAAGTGTCTCTGTTCACCTGTGAGAGAGGGGAGCTTTGAGCAACCTATCTGTCCCTGGAGGAGTGGTTCTAACCCAGACATTAATAGTTTATTGGCCATTTTGGGCTAATTTCTATCTCTTTCATTTCCCTACTACAAAAAACGCGTTTTCACGGTTTTGTGCACCAGGCAGCGCCGGTTAGCTGGGGTTAAATTATTCCTGGCTCCACTAAGTCTCCTCTTCAGTTATTCCCTTGAAACTAGTCTAACTCTCAACCTAAGCAATCAAAAAGCATCCTACAGCACAACACTTGCTTAGACCTAATAGTAAGCACTAATATACCCTGACACTGATTGCCCAGCAGAGCAAGGCTCTTTATTCAGCCCTCACCAACCAAGTGACTAAGCAGCTCACCCTACTATTCAGGCATGACCAAAGGGCAACTTCAGGTGCACTCTCCAGTCCAGCTGGTGAATATGGGTATCCTGAGGCAATGTTACAAATGCCTCATGTACACAGACAACCCTCTCCTCTTACCACAAAACAGTAACATATGCGAGAGATGCAATTATACAGCCAAACTGGAAGCTAAGCTGTCTCCACCCAAGACTGGAATAGACAGTCAAGAGGAGAAGGTTAACACTTGCACCACAACTCCAGCCGCACACAGACCTACTAAAACAGCACTGGCAAAAAATACACATAAATACACAAAATCATACTCAGAGGCTCTAAATAAAAACCTGCAAAAGTATCAGAGACCTCCAAAGCAGACACTCAAACAACCTGCACTTCCCGTCACAAACCAGACAACACATAAAACACAAAATCAGTGTGCCACACAATCACAGCCCTTAAGGCAAAATAACATACCTAACACACTAGTAATAGGTGACTCTATAGTCAGGCACACTGATGTCCCACTCACTAGGCTGGACAAGCAGAAGGTTACTGTTAGCTGCCTGTCAGGAGCCAGAATCTGCCACATAACACAAGCACTCAGTTCACTCGAAAACAAGTACAGATATGACTCTGTCATTGTTCATGTTGGTGTGAATGACCTGAGAAGTACCTCCCTGGACTGCATGAAAAGAGACATGGAAAAGCTCTCTGATCATGTAGCCCAGGCTGGTATGACCCTGACCCTGAGTAGCATCCTGCCCTCACCAAGAATGATACCTCAGTATAAAGAAAAAATGATCAATTTCAACAACTGGCTAAGCTTCTGCTGCCATTCAAAGAGGATCCAGTGTCTGTCAGCTTGGGATGACATGCTCGACAAGCCATGTTGCTTCCCAAAAGACAGCTTGCACCTGTCACCCCTAGGCTTTCAAATACTGGCCAAGGCTCTTG
Organism: Protopterus annectens; assembly: GCF_019279795.1. Classification (NCBI taxonomy): domain Eukaryota; kingdom Metazoa; phylum Chordata; order Ceratodontiformes; family Protopteridae; genus Protopterus; species Protopterus annectens. Next base: position 61,308,795 of record NC_056745.1, read on the forward strand.
CTGCCCCCATAGTGCCTTTTTTAGTCAAGGCTCAAAAGTCAAACCCACCTCTGTAAACAGCACAATTAACAAAAAACTGAGGGTTATGCTACTCAACACCAGGAGTTTAAATCTCAAAATGCACACACTCAAAGCACTCCTCAGTATGGAGAACACTGACATCTGTGCAGTAACTTAAACCTGGTTCAAGGCTCCAGAGAGCACTCCAGATCTACCGGGCTACATCTCATACCACACGTTTTGGCCACAGAACACGGACCAAAACACAAAAGGAGGGGGTGTATCTATATTCATCAAGGATGCCTACACATCCAGGTTAGTGGTGCAGCATGACACCTCTGAGATCATCCATGTGCAACTAACATCTGGCAAATCTGCAGTGCAAATTGTGGCCTGCTACAGATCACCCTCCATGACCAAGGACCACCACTCCACCTTTCTGGAGACACTGGAAAGCATGAAGGTCCTACCAAACACCCGGATATTGGGTGATTTCAATTACCCTACCACCCACTGGGAAAACTACTAGAGTACAAATTCCCAGGCCCAACGTTTCCTGGAATTCATCAACTCAAATGCCCTGGATCACCTGGTAAACTCCCCTACCAGCGGTGAAAACATATTGGACCTGGTCATCACCAACATGGGTGACAGGTGTTCCACAACGGAGGTCAACCCGTCACTGGTTAGATCAGACCAGAACCTAATCACTCTGGATGTCCACACCCCACCACCACCCCCAACTAAAGAAACTACAGTAAAAATCTTTTGTAAAGCAAACTTCACCTTACTTAAGACAGAGGTGGCAAGTTTCACAGCCCCATGCTAAAGGATAATGCTGCTCAAGATGCAGAAACCTTAACAAATGCACTCTATGAGCACCTACAAGGATGCATGGATCATGCCATCCCTAGCAAAACCAAGACTCACTCCTCTAAGAGAAGGAAACCAGTTTGGTGGACCCCTGCAATAAACAGACTATACAATAGAAGGAGGAAACTAGTTCAGAAAAAAAGCAAATCCCAAGAAGGAAAGACATCCCTGATCAGTATCAGTAAGAAACTGAGGCCCCTCCTGAAATCATCTAAGGCTAACTTTGAAAGAAAAATAGTCAAGGATTTAAAAGATGACCACAAAGCCTTCTTTAGCTATGTTAAGAATCAAAGTGCAACTCACAGATATGCACTGAACTAGTGCAAAACAGCACAAAATATACTGAACCTACTGATATTGCCAACACCCTGGCAGATAGATTCAGTGCAAACTTCACCCCCCTCTCACCTTCAAAAGGGCCCACAACAATACTGGAAAAATGTAGTGTCCCAAAAATCACAGACGCACAGGTGAAAACAGCCCTTTTAAATGCCAAAAACACAGCGTCAATGGGACCAGAAGGTGTCCCAGGCTGCGTCTTGCACGAACTACAGAACGAACTAACCCCCCACCTAAACACAGTGTTCTACCTCAGCCTCTCCACAAGCTACATGCCCATAGAATGGTGCACAGCAATGGTTATTCCTCTCCACAAAGGAAGGGCCACAACTGACCCTGGTAACTATTGCCCCATAAGCCTGACTAGCCTGGTCTGCAAGGCTATGGAGCGCATCATCATGGAACTCCTTAACAAAGACATTGGGAACCTCCAAACACTTAACCTGACCCAGTTCGGCTTTGTTAAAGGAAGATCATGCCTACTAAACCTAGTTGACTTCTTCGAGACAGTCACCAAGGCCATAGATGAGGGAAAGGTTGTTCACACAGCCTACCTTGACCTCGCCAAGGCTTTCGACACCATTCCCCACTCGGGTATTACAGAAAAACTCACCAGCCTCAACATAAATCCCTAAGTCATGAGATGGGTTGCCAACTAGCTTACAGACAGAACTCACATGGTAAGAATAGTGGGCTCCAGGTCTGACTCTAAACCAGTCAGAAGTGGTGTCCACAAGGCTCGGTCCTGGGACCCCTACTGTTCTGCATATACTTCTCAGAAGTACAGGCAAACACAGGAGGACTATGGCTAACCAAGTTCGCCGATGACTGCAAACTGGGAACGATAATTGACTCTCCAGCTGACACAGACATCCTCCAAAAGGACCTTACTGAGACGGACACCTGGTGTCAAAGTCATGGTCTCAAGCTAAATTCCAAAAAATGCATAGTCATACCATTTGGGAAAAACAAAACACCCAAAAATTACCACATAGGTGGCAGCCCCCTTAATACAAAAAAGGTAATAAGATATCTGGGGACCCAGGAAGATAGTAATCTCTCCTTTGACAATCATATTGCCAAAGTAGTTAGGAAATCCTTCTATATGGCCCATCTAATTACTAAAGGGTTCACATCTAGAAATAAAGAGGTTATAGTGCCCCTCTACTCATCACTCATTAGACCCATCATAGAGTACAATGCCCCATTTGGGATGTACCTCACAAGACACTTCCAACAGCTGGAAAGACCACAAAAGTACCTCACCAAGAGGATTACTGGTCTCAAACATATGTCCTATGCAGCCCGACTGAAAAAACTCCAGCTGTACTCAGTGGCATATCGCTTACTCAGAGGTGATCTCTGCCTGACTTACAAAGCCATGTCCAACTCAGAATTGATGGACATGCTCCACCTAAAGAAATCCAAGTGACTGCGAGCCACGCGCTCTAGTGAGCTAAACCTCATCACAACAATAAATAGAACATGCTGGAGGGATATATTCCTGTCACAGAGACTCCCCATGCTTTGGAACAAAATTTCAAATTACATCAGGCAGAGCCCTTCACTAACACTCTTCAAGAGAAACCTTGATGAGTGGATGGGTAACAGAAAATACACCCCTGGGATCACTTCATTGGCTCTGCTTGACAGAGGATCAGTTAATTAATCAATGGGGAGGTGAAAGCTAACACAATCTGGCTAGGCTTATAAATGCCCTCGGGCAGGTAACCTAGTACCTTCCTATGAACCTATGAAACTATCATGCCAATGTGTCTTACTTATCTGCTAATGAGAATTTAGTTCCTTTAATTGGGTGTCTGAGGAACCATTTAATATGCAAAATAATAGGAAATCAAACAGGATCAGAGATTAGGGTCTATATTAGCAAGTCAAAAATACGTTTGAGCGAATACCTAATAAGCGACACATAAAGTGCGAAAACATAAAATAGTGAAATACATAAATCCCGAAACTTAAAATTTTGAATGCTTTTATTTGGCCAGCAAACAAAACCTGATGTGATACCATAAGGAACTAAGCTTACTGAAATAAAAAAAACACCTATAAGTGAGGGTGTGCATGTAACTACAATACATAACACATGATCCACCCAGCAGTACCATACTTACCCTAACTTTTGTGCATATAACATAAACAATAATTTAAACAATTAATAAATGAAATATAAATCCCATATAGTAAATGGCGCATATAATTTAGATGTTAACAAACATACATGCATACTTTAAGCAACACAGCTACAACACAAAGAAACTCAGTACTGTTGCATTCATGCTTATTTGACAGTACAGACTGCAAACATCTTTCAAGCTCTAAAGTCTTTCTTTTCTTTGGTGACATAGCACAAGCTGAAATTAGTTGAAGTCGGATTTCATCTACCCTGTTTTGTTCACGAACTAATATGGACAAAACACATAGAATATCGGAGATTCATCTTTCAAGGAGACACCTGATTCGCCAATGCCAACCTTCAACATAATTTTGTGTTTGCAGCAATGAATTATCGTTTAAACTTGACACGTTCCAAAATGAAACAAGATACATAGGTGGAAACCTACCTAATGTTATAGAGCGAGTAAACTGCTTCCTTACATGACCCAAAACAAATACATCTAAAAAGTAACATAGTAGCTCTTTAACCTGTACAGGAAATTCTTTAGAAAGCTCTTTAAATGCTGGTATGACCTCATCTTCAGGCAGAAAACTTAATGCTATAAGCTCCTTTACAGCTTTTTGAAATTCAACACAACTGCCATACAATTGTGATAGTTGCAGCTGTTGTACTTTGCGCCATATACACTGAGAGAAATGGAATAAATATCCTTTGTTGCTGACATCACTAAAATTAGATGCTATACTTTTTATTGCAACTAATTGAAAATCACATAGTAAAAACTTCACATTTGGAGTTATATCTAACTGTGTACATAATGTGAAAACACATTCCTACATGAAGTTATACGATTTGAAGGATTTTTTTTATCATAAGACAATACAACAAGGGAACACATTTTTGATTGTCATTACGTGAAATTAAGGCATGAATGCTGTATAATTGTCTACAAAACTTGCCTTGCGTTACAAAGACACCATCCATGAACCAAATTTCACTCCTGCAAAGGTCAATTAAATTTTCCTTAGTTGTGAATACCAAAACATGTAAGTTAGAATGAATATCTACCTTACGTTCTTGAATAAAGGTAGACTCTTTCAATTTAAAATCATCTAAAGATACTGAACTTAATGTAGTGTAGGGTTTAGAGTGAGTAAGTAAACTTTTTCGCCTCTCTCTATGTACACGCTGTAAAAGGGGCATACGAGTAGGTAATGTAACAACACTCTCCAATGAAGTACTAGCCAAAACGTCATCTACCAATAATGCAGGTGTATGTCTGCAATCTTTAGACATTTCTCTTAATTTACTGCAAGCACCGTATTTATCAACCTCAGTTGGATCTGAAGCATGCTGATGTACAGTTGATGTCAGTAACATTT